>NW_022604605.1:0-15000 GCF_008692095.1 Etheostoma spectabile | reverse complement strand
CACATGTAGATTGTCTTTCCATCTTGTTCAGCTTGTCTGCAGTGTTGCCTAAGGGCCCTTATGGTGTCATTTAGCCAGGGGTCTGCCTTAGGGTTAACAGCTTTAATCTGATAAGGGCAATAGAGTCAGAGTATACAGTGCTCATCCTGAATGGGCCAGTATAGTGCATCAGAACTGCTGTTGATGGTTATAGCTTTGGAACCCCCCTTTCCCCACAGCTTTCAATTGTCAGATATGGGGGGGGGAGTGGGCACTGTGTCCAACCCTTTCTGTGTTAAAAAAAAAACTAAAGAAGTCTCTTGGATGAGAGACAAAACTTCTGCGGAGAACCTTTTACCAAGTCCAGTTGCCCTTGGCCTAGTTGTGAACTTTTGGGGTAATAGCATGGATCAGGAACCAAAACGGACACATCTAGACTCATGTGGACATTGTACGGAATATTGGACACATTTAGACCACAAAGACAGTTATCACAGTTTTTTCCCCATCTGGCAGGTATATCTGTGGACTCAGTTGGACATTTTGAAGGATAATTGCACAATGTTGATCCAATTGTCAGGTCTATTTCCCATCTGGCAGGGACATTTCTGGATTCAGGTGGACATTGTGGACAGAACATTAGTGGTATTGATCCCACCATAGGATTTGGCTGTATTGCACATTGCCTTCACATCCCGCGCAATGTATGCCTTTGTCAAGCACATTGCCACCCTGGTGACTTTCTTCCATGTCTCCATGAACGCCCAATATTTGGACTGACAGTTGAGGAAACTTCCCTTGTTAACTATGACATGGATGACTGAGAACCTACTATATCATGACATCTTTAATTTACTATATTAAATTATAATTTTGAGAAAGGTCCTACTGCATTTGGGATCAGTCAGGATGGCCGAGCGGTCCAAGGCGCTGCGTTCAGGTCGCTGTCTCCACTCGAGGCGTGGATCAAATCCCACGTCTGACAGCTACTGTTTTTCTGAGACATGATATTTCCAATGATATTGGAATAAAGAACTTAGCAGTTCTTTGTAATTAAGAGGACATGAATGTGCACAAGAAACGCAATGTAAGTGCAGCATTTTGTGAGCATCTTTATTGTCAACAGATGTAAAGTTACCATGTGTTGTACATAGCAGACATATCTACTGCGATTCACTGTCTGTGGCAAGTCCTTCAAAACCTGTTCTTGACTTGCTTTTTTTCCACATCCTCTGGATGCTTAGCTAACTAAATGATAAGTTGGCCAATAATTGTGTTTTAATCCTTGTTGGATGTTGTGTGCTTCAATAGCACACAGTGGATATCATGAAAGAAAATGCCTAGCATACCCCTGCAACACTTCTAAAGGTTCATGGTGTAATGGACCTTGGAGTAAGTTTACCAAGGAGCCTGGCATAGTGATACTCCTGTAAGGGCAGATGCCATTTCTTCTTGAAGAGGGGAGCAACCACCCTGGTCTGCAACTCCTTAGGCACTGCCACCAGACCTCCACGCAATGTTAAAGAGGTATGTCAACCAAGACAGCCTCTCCTTACAATATTTCTAACGAATTTATCAATCCCTGGGGCTTCCCACTGTGGAGTTCTTAAAAAGTAAACTAAGGGTATTTTTACTACTGTAAAACTAAGTTACAGTAAGGGTATTATACTGTAAAAAAACATGTACAGTTATGATACTGTAATCAGGAAGTTACAGCACGTTGCCAGTAAGTTAACGCAAATTTACAAAAAAAAGTCACAGTGTTCAGACAAACATCATTGACTTTCTTTCTTGTAAAAAACACAACTTCCTGGACTTTCTTACATATAGTCTGTACATGTCCCTTGCTTCCAAATTCCCATTTTTCATGGGCTGAATCTCAACTAGCACTGACTCTGCAGAGAGAGCCAATCAGAGCTGATCAGCAACAGCTGTGCTACCTGCATGATGGTTTTACCTGGCATGTAGCACAGGAACCAGTTTCTCTTGGTGACTGGAGTGATGGCAGCTGTTTGGGTCTTTGTGTTTGTGTGCTGACTGTTGGATTAACAAGGTTGTTACATTTCTTCTGTTTGAAGCTTGTATTCAAATATGTAGTGGAGTATAGCGAATGTAAAGAGTAGGGTAAATAACTCAATTACTGAAATGAAATTTAGCGAGTTCATGATATGTGGTGTCAAACAGCAGAAACATTTGATTAACGCAGTTGCATTGTCCTCAGGCTTGAGTTGCCAGTGGCGGCACAAATGAAAGACATGATGATGCGCTGCAGAGGAGAATGATTAGAGGTAAGAACGTTAGTGACAGACTCTTTCAAGAGCTTCTTACGGATACTACTGAATTTATTTGCTGCCACAGATGTGTTCCCAATGATATCTCCATGAAGAGGGCCTCGCACTTCTCCAGTCAATGGAGTCCATGTGATCCAAGCTGCTAAAAAGGTGAGCGGGTTCTATGAAACCATATGGGGAAATGCTGCAATTTTGTTTACAGCTGAGGTTCTTTGTGGCACAATGTAGTAAATAAGGGTAAGTTGTCTGGCTTTTGGAATGGGGATTCCAACCCATGTTTTTAAACTATTTGACCATACAATGTGGGGATAAAGCGGCTTAATTATCAGACATTCATATATTTAATGCAATAAAACAATTGGTGCTTACTCAAACCTCGGCCTATAGCCACATCACTCACACCGTATTGTCTAATATTGCAGTTCCAACAGGTACATGAAATTAAATTAAGATTAAACTCTTTTATATTCTGTGGCTATTTGCTCCAAAAGCAACCAAAATAGCTAAGTAGCTTTGTATAGATCATGGAATTTCCCAAACCAAGTGAATGCAGCACATGAACACAACTGCTGTAATAGCTTAATCTCAATTCAGATTTTTATGTGTAAGCAAACTACTGGCCTAATTCCAATGAAGTCTTTGGGGCGATAAAGTCTTAAAAGGGAAGTCTTAATACTTGCTTGCTTTTTAATAAAAAACGAAGAAGCCTAATGGTAAATTCTTTACAGTATATTGTCAAGGGTAGTTGGGACTTAACGATTCTTCATATTTTTCAGCACGACACTGGAAACCAATGAAGTGGAAGCTGAGGCAGCTATTCAAAAACTGCAGATGTCAATTGCCCCTGAAGGACCCCAAACGCTCGCTGCCAACCAGACGCTGGGCGACCAGGCTGCCAACCAGACGCTGGGCGACCAGGCTGCCAACCAGACGCTGGGCGACCAGGCTGCCAACAGACGCTGGGCGACCAGGCTGCCAACCAGACGCTGGGCGACCAGGCTGCCAACCAGGACCGCGCTGGGCGACCAGGCTGCCAACCAGACGCTGGGCGACCAGGCTGCCAACCAGACGTGGGCGACCAGGCTGCCAACCAGACGCTGGGCGACCAGGCTGCCAACCAGACGCTGGGCGACCAGGCTGCCAACAGACGCTGGGCGACCAGGCTGCCAACAGACGCTGGGGCCAGGCTGCCAACCAGACGCTGGGCGACCAGGCTGCCAACCAGACGCTGGGCGACCAGGCTGCCAACCAGACGCTGGCGACCAGGCTGCCAACCAGACGCTGGGCGACCAGGCTGCCACCAGACGCTGGGCGACCAGGCTGCCAACCAGACGCTGGGCGACCAGGCTGCCAACCAGACGCTGGGCGACCAGGCTGCCAACCAGACGCTGGGCGACCAGGCTGCCAACCAACGCTGGGCGACCAGGCTGCCAACCAGACGCTGGGCGACCAGGCTGCCAACCAGACGCTGGGCGACCAGGCTGCAACCAGACGCTGGGCGACCAGGCTGCCAACCAGACGCTGGGCGACCAGGCTGCCAACCAGACGCTGGGCGACCAGGCTGCCAACCAGACGCTGGGCGACCAGGCTGCCAACCAGACGCTGGGCGACCAGGCTGCAACCAGACGCTGGGCGACCAGGCTGCCAACCAGACGCTGGGCGACCAGGCTGCCAACCAGACGCTGGGCGACCAGGCTGCCAACCAGACGCTGGGCGACCAGGCTGCCAACCAGACGCTGGGCGACCAGGCTGCCAACCAGACGCTGGGCGACCAGGTGCCAACCAGACGCTGGGCGACCAGGCTGCCAACCAGACGCTGGGCGACCAGGCTGCCAACCAGACGCTGGGCGACCAGGCTGCCAACCAGACGCTGGGCGACCAGGCTGCCAACCAGACGCTGGGCGACCAGGCTGCCAACCAGACGCTGGGCGACCAGGCTGCCAACCAGACGCTGGGCGACCAGGCTGCAACCAGACGCTGGGCGACCAGGCTGCCAACCAGAAGATGGGCGACCAGGCTGCCAACCAGACGCTGGGCGACCAGGCTGCCAACCAGACGCTGGGCGACCAGGCTGCCAACAGACGCTGGGCGACCAGGCTGCCAACCAGACGCTGGGCGACCAGGCTGCAAACCAGACGCTGGGCGACCAGGCTGCCAACCAGACGCTGGGCGACCAGGCTGCCAACCAGACGCTGGGCGACCAGGCTGCCCAACCAGACGCTGGGCGACCAGGCTGCCAACCAGACGCTGGGCGACCAGGCTGCCAACCAGACGCTGGGCGACCAGGCTGCAACCAGACGCTGGGCGACCAGGCTGCCAACCAGAAGCTGGGCGACCAGGCTGCCAACCAGACGCTGGGCGACCAGGCTGCCAACCAGACGCTGGGCGACCAGGCTGCCAACCAGACGCTGGGCGACCAGGCTGCCAACCAGACGCTGGGCGACCAGGCTGCCAACCAGACGCTGGGCGACCAGGCTGCCAACCAGACGCTGGGCGACCAGGCTGCCAACCAGACGCTGGGCGACCAGGCTGCCAACCAGACGCTGGGCGACCAGGCTGCCAACCAGACGCTGGGCGACCAGGCTGCCAACCAGACGCTGGGCGACCAGGCTGCCAACCAGACGCTGGGCGACCAGGCTGCCAACCAGACGCTGGGCGACCAGGCTGCCAACCAGACGCTGGGCGACCAGGCTGCCAACCAGACGCTGGGCGACCAGGCTGCCAACCAGACGCTGGGCGACCAGGCTGCCAACCAGACGCTGGGCGACCAGGCTGCCAACCAGACGCTGGGCGACCAGGCTGCCAACCAGACGCTGGGCGACCAGGCTGCCAACCAGACGCTGGGCGACCAGGCTGCCAACCAGACGCTGGGCGACCAGGCTGCCAACCAGACGCTGGGCGACCAGGCTGCCAACCAGACGCTGGGCGACCAGGCTGCCAACCAGACGCTGGGCGACCAGGCTGCCAACCAGACGCTGGGCGACCAGGCTGCCAACCAGACGCTGGGCGACCAGGCTGCCAACCAGACGCTGGGCGACCAGGCTGCCAACCAGACGCTGGGCGACCAGGCTGCCAACCAGACGCTGGGCGACCAGGCTGCCAACCAGACGCTGGGCGACCAGGCTGCCAACCAGACGCTGGGCGACCAGGCTGCCAACCAGACGCTGGGCGACCAGGCTGCCAACCAGACGCTGGGCGACCAGGCTGCCAACCAGACGCTGGGCGACCAGGCTGCCAACCAGACGCTGGCGACCAGGCTGCCAACCAGACGCTGGGCGACCAGGCTGCCAACCAGACGCTGGGCGACCAGGCTGCCAACCAGACGCTGGGCGACCAGGCTGCCAACCAGACGCTGGGCGACCAGGCTGCCAACCAGACGCTGGGCGACCAGGCTGCCAACCAGACGCTGGGCGACCAGGCTGCCAACCAGACGCTGGGCGACCAGGCCGCCAACCAGACGCTGGGCGACCAGGCTGCCAACCAGACGCTGGGCGACCAGGCTGCCAACCAGACGCTGGGCGACCAGGCTGCCAACCAGACGCTGGGCGACCAGGCTGCCAACCAGACGCTGGGCGACCAGGCTGCCAACCTGACGCTGGGCGACCAGGCTGCCAACCTGACGCTGGGCGACCAGGCTGCCAACCTGACGCTGGGCGACCAGGCCGCCAACCTGACGCTGGGCGACCAGGCCGCCAACCTGACGCTGGGCGACCAGGCCGCCAACCTGACGCTGGGCGACCAGGCCGCCAACCTGACGCGCCTTTGACATGTTTCTGCATGTACCTACTTATATCTGTGGTGATATTAAACTGAACTGATTTTACCATACTTCTCTTATTGAATAATGATTTCATCTGCCAGGAAGCACAACGGTTTCATTTTGCCATTACTTTAAGCATTCCTCCAAACTAAAACAATTGCACGAAAAGGATCACTTTGGGATCAACACTGTTGCAGTTTAGATTAACGACAACAGTCAGCATGGCAAGTACCCACTAGTAGGCTTGAGTCCATTTTAGTTTAAAACTTGTTTTTCCTTTTTGTCTTGGGGTCAAATTTGACTTAAGTTTCTTTATCAAAAATGAGTTTCTATTAACTAAAAATAACATGGGTGGTTATCAATCTTTGCTATTAAAATTAATTATTTCATTAAATTTTAGGGTTTTAAATAGTGTTTGGTTTTCCTAGGTCAATTTAGACCTGGTCGTACAATGGAGCACTATTGTGCTTTACAGCAGATGAGCACATGTAAAGACCCACTAAAACACCCTTACACATACACGGGCCCCCACAAACGCACAATAATACAAACGGCAGCTGCAAACTACCTCATGTAATGGTAACATTGAGCTTTCCAACACATGGAAATGCACACAGTACACTTTTTGTCTTGTGATAAAAGTAACAATGTCTTGTACTGCAAAATATTTTTTAATGTTTAACAATAAGTAAACTTTATGAACATAAAATTTACTCTAGGCTAAGTTTTCCTAGTAACTTTACCAAAAAGGCTCGGGATGCTGTGATTGTTGGTACAATATGAAAATGGTTGGAGAATTTAAGACTATTTATTGAATTAATCAAATTTAATATGTCAGTGGCTTGTTGATCTTTACATTGTTTAATTCCTCACCTGTTCTTGGACACATTCTTTGGTTTGATAAAGAATTTGTTAGGCTTTAACGTATCATTGCACTTACAATAATGATCGTAGCTGTTCTCAGTTTAGGTCACCCTGTACATCTCATCTCCAGTTTTTTCTTGCGTCCACCATTTGTGTCAAATACTGAGACAAAGACTGGAACGTGGGACTGCCGGGATTAGATAAAGTAGCGGGAAACTCCGGTTATTGGTCAAATTTGTAGAAAAGTTGCAATGATTGGGGGTCACACAAAAAGTCTCTGTGATTGGTTGAATTTGTGTGAATTGTATATTGCAACATTGCAAAATGCTGGAGGGACTGAAACACGTACAGTTGTGTTCAGAATAATAGCAGTGTTTTAAAAAAAGTGAATAATGCTCAAAATCAAAAATTAGCATGTCGAGCCATTTACCACTGCTTAAAAATGTTGCGGCACTTACTGTACTTAGAAGGCTGCAACTAATTAAAAAAAATAAAACCTTCAAATAAACTACTGGTTTCTACTGTGCTGTACTTAAACTGGCAACATCAAGGTAGTGCATCATGGTAGGCATTAGGCAACATAACATTAAACATGTATAGTGCATGAATTGAACAGTCGTTTCCCACAAATTATTCAGTGCAAAAACTTGTGCTGGGCAAGAAGTCACTGCTGTGATATTTATCTATTAACATCAATGTATTAAATCTGAAGTAGAAGAGGCAAACACTGTTATCTCAAATCTTGGGTAGAAGAGGCAAATGATTTGTAAAGAGGAGGCGGAAAAAAACAAAAAACTTCCCCAACTCATCTCAACAAACAGTCCATTCTGAGTGATTCACTCATTGAACAAATCATTCTTCAGCGTCAGTAGACACCCTTTCAGTGGTTTGTTGTCCTCAAGACACATCACACTTTTTTGGATAAATGTGAATGTAAGCTCGAGATTCTTTGGGTACTGTGGGTCTAGTGCATGGACGTAGCCGTGATCTGTCAGCAGAGGTGGGTAGAGTAGCCAAAAATTGTACTCAAGTAAAAGTACTGTTACTTCAGAATAATATGACTCAAGTAAAAGTAAAAGTAGTCATCCAAATAATTACTTGAGTAAGAGTAAAAAAGTGCTTGAAGAAAAAACTACTCAAGTAGTGAGTAACTGTTGAGTAACGTCTGATTTATTTCTTAACACAAGCATCAATCAGACCAACAAAAATACAAAATAATCATATTTAGGCAAATTATAGCTCATCCAATCAATATAATAAATTAAATGTATTTATTTATTACAAATAGCTTACTTGAGAGACTTGTCACATCAAATTTGGATGGATACTGCATGTGCAAAACATACTGTATGTAACCTAAAAGACAAAGATCCACCTCTCCACAGCAGAATCTAAAACCACGGCTACGTTTCCTCAGGTTAGATGTTGAGTTGTTGAACGCTCACATGTCCGTTTGTTTGGTCGACACAGAAGACGCCGCATAACGTAGCTGCTGTTTCCACTTTTCCTAAAAGGTAACCATGCTTTCACTATGAGGCCGGGGGGGGGGGGGGTCCTCCTGGTCTGCATTGCCTTGGCGACATTTGATTCTGACGTCTTTGCTTAGCTACGACTGTAAAGCTAACCTATCGCGCTGCTGCATAGACATATAAAGAGATACGTCTTTATGTGTCTATGCGCTGCTGAAGCGAGTATGATCACGTGACCGCACAACGACGTGTGATTGGTTAAGCACAGTCACGTGGTAGAGCCTTCAGCGGAAGACTCTCTCTCTCTGTCAAAATAAAACATTAAAATGAGGATTGAGGTACGCTGGGGTAAAAACAATGACGCATAGTAACGAGTAACGAGCTCATTGTAGCCCAATGTAGCGGAGTAAGAGTACAGTTATTTTTTACTAATCTACTCAAGTAAAAGTAAAAGTATAGTGAATTAAAACTACTCCTAGAAGTACAATTTTTCAAAAATTTACTCAAGTAAATGTAACGGAGTAAATGTACTCGTTACTACCCACCTCTGCTGCTGAGCTACATCTCCAGTGATTGAAATATCACTGAATAAAAGAAGAAACCTGGGTAAAACATGTAATGTTAATGTTGTATATGGCTTCAAAACCTGTAAATGCAACTGCGGTGGCTGGAAATCAAACCTGGGCAAAATGCTTGCACTGCTATGGTATAAATCATAGTCGAAAAGTAACACACCTGTTGCCTTTCTGCTGGACAATACAATGTTCACTGCAACGTGGTAACACAGACTGAAGCAATTCTGGGACATGGATGCACACAAATGAAAAGATAAAGGAGAGAGGAGCTCAGTGTGTCAAAGGAAGTTCCCCGGCAGTCTAAAACTATCACAGTGTAATTAAGAAAGACAGGGTAAAGAGAGGAGCCTGCACTGTAAGAAAAAATTCCGTAAATTAACAGAAAAAGTACTGGCAGCTCATTACCGGGACTTTCTACGTAATTAAATAACGGTGTTCCTCCAGTAAAAAAACGGAACATTTACTGTTATTTAATGGTATTCCTACAGTAAAAAAACGGAACATTTACTGTTATTTAATGGTATTCCTACAGTAAAAAAACGGAACATATACTGTTATTTAATGGTGTTCCTACAGTTAAAAAACAGAACATATACTGTTATTTAATGGTGTTCCTACAGTTAAAAAACAGAACATTTACTGTTATTTAATGGTATTCCTACAGTAAAAAAACGGAACATTTACTGTTATTTAATGGTATTCCTACAGTTAAAAAACCGAACATTTACTGTTATTTAATGGTATTCCTACAGTTAAAAAACAGAACATTTTCTGTGAATCATACATAAATCTGTAAAATAACAGCAAATGTACTGGCAGCTCATTACCTGGACTTTGTCCTGTAATTAAAAGGTTTAACTACAGTAAATGAAAAACATTTTTGGTATTACTTACAGAAATACAAATGCAACTTTTCTGTTACTTGATGGTGCACTTTATTTTGGTAATACATTTTGGTAAAACATCTTAAATCTGTGATGAAAAAAAGATTTTTATTTAACTCATCTTTCAAAATTCTTTAAAAATACAAAAAGGACTAAAGCATCACCCAAAGAGAAATAAAAAAATTAAATAACTTTAAACAACATTAACACAATTTGTCACACTGTACACAAGGTGGGTGTGATGAACACAGGATGAATTAAAGCAGAACACAGAGTAATAAAACATCCAACACGTTCTCACTCTCATCTCATAAGATATGGACGTTTGGTCAGTTGTTACTGGCATTAAAAGTATATATATATTCATATATGCTAAAGTTCCGTGACACCCGGTAATAACAGGACGGTTAAGGACACACACGGGACTTGAATCCCGGTCTCTTGAATGAAGGTCCTGTGTTTGACACATCCACCCCCCCCGACCAACCTCCCTACGACAAATTCCCCATTGCATACTACTCGCTAGATGCTGCTCTCCCCGGTACGTTCCTCACACGCCAAAGGACGCCTTTTTTGTTGCATCAGACGCGGAAAGCCACTGGCCAAACTCCCGTATTTTACGCCATCGGAGTGAGAAAGCGTTGGCTGTAACATAAGTCATTTTCACTAAAAGGCTTTACAATGATAGTAAGTCCATTTTGAATTTAAAAATGTAGCGGTTTACATTTTAAGAACATCTCAGACAGGGTATGAACATCCTTTCTACAACATAACTATAATTTATTTAACATTAGTTAAATAACAAGAATGTGACAGACAAACCAGACAATGAATATGCATTTCATTCTAAAACCATGTGACATGTCTTCCTCTAGTTTTCCTTGTTCCAGGGCAAATAAGTCCATGTCAGTAGAGGGCAGTAGAGAGCAAAAGTCTGTATTCAGAGTACAAAAAGCGTAGATGCACAGGAACAGATGTTTGCACGTTTCTGAGGATCTCTCTGAAAACTTGAAAGAAGCTTGTAAATAGCCTTTAAAGGCCGGGAAAATAAAGTGTAGTCGGCTGAAATGTCCTCACTTTTGCAAAATGGTCCTTATTTAAAAAAGTTAATAATACCATGGTTGTCCTCCGTAAAGATGGGTGTCCACAGACACACATCACTCTCCTTTCTCTGTTTGAGATGCTTCTTCTGCTGGAAAACAAAAATAGAATGACTTATTACTATGCATTTTTTGACTATCAAAGTTCTTTTAATAAGTTTTTGTAATGAGGGTCCACCAAGATTATTTGGGCATTTCAGCCTTTATTTGACAGGACAGCAGAAGACATGAATGGGAGAGAGAGGGGAATGGCATGGAGCAAAAGGCCGCAGGTCGGAGTCAAACCCGCGTCCACCACATCAGAGTAAACCTCTTTATATGGTCGCCCGCTCTACCAACTGAGCTATCCGGGCGCTTGGGCCCCCAAGTTTAGACGCAGATGTTGGTGCAGATGGGTCTTGCGCTCTAGGAGGTACAAAGTACATTTTCATATAGCAATTTTGCAAATTATAAAAATTAAAAGTGCCATCTAATAACCAATTGACGCCAAATTTGGCACAGAGCCTCAATGGCCCATGCGGAACAGCTGTGCTAACTTTTATTTAAGTCAGAATAAATTCTGCGAAGATTCCTCTTGTAGATCACCAACAACAGTTGTGCAGCAGTGTTAAACCCTGAAACACACAGCTCAGATCAGCGGTTACTTGCAGCTCTGCTACAGCAGCAGATAACCTTTAACGTTACCTGCCGGTCACATCGTCTCTAAACAGTCTGCTCAGGGAAGTCCTGCTCAGATCAACAAATGTTAGAGTCCGGCAGCTGCTCACTCTGTTTGTTATAGGACGCACACGAGCAGATTAATACGCTCACAGATCCAATCTTTGCAGATGTTACCGCTTGGTGTTTGGCTAGATCCACGACTTTGTTCAAGGCCTTAATTTGAGATAATCAAATTTACTTTTAAGACCCCGCGGCTACCTGAACAAAGGTGTGTGCAATTACCTTTAAATCTTCCACGGATTCTTGAAGTCATTAAGGTCCGACAGGAATCTAAGCAGTTTTGGAGGGATGTTGTACTGTTTCCCCCGCTTTTTGCTTTCGTGCCCCGTTCTGGGTTTATCCCCAGCAGGCACCTGTGGCATACAAACATGTCTAAATTGAAAATGCAAAAATAAATAATACTATAAACCGGACAAAAATGATGGTGAAAACTTACCTCTGGATGAACTCCAGAGTCAGGGCTGCTCCCGTTGGATACTTTATATTCAGCACATAATACAGGCTGAACATATAGCTCACAGCGACTAGTGGACAGCCGATTATGTTAACTGGGACTTCATCCACTGACATCTTGTATCTTCCTTCATCTGTAAAACATAAATAACAACGTACATCTTTCAATTAAACAAATACACAACACCTCCCAATATTTTTAGAGTAGACATGCATTTCCTTACCCATAACTATGATGCACGGGGTGCTTGGCAGCTCTGCTCTGCTCTGAGTAGGCATAGGGGAAATTAGTGAGGGGATATTTGTTGGGCTAAATCATAATTTACTAAATTAAGGAATTGATGTTTTGCAGCAGAACTTACTTCTTCATTATTAAAAGCACCTTTTGCTCCTCTGAGAGGTACTTCACTAGACCCTGGAGGAGCTTCAATGGGTCTGTAGTAACTCCTGTGATTCCCTTGCTACCAAGAAACTCAGTGATGATCTCGCCCTTCTCCTGAATTTGGTTCAGCAATTTGGTTTGGACAGGAAATCCCATTAGTTTCTCTGTGTGGTCGAGCAGATGGGTGGTGTCGAAGAGGTAAGGCCATTCTTCCATGACTTTGATAATATTTTCCTCACTATTCAGAGTGATGCGCTGGGCATAATATGTTTCAGACATCAGTCTTTTAATGTCACTCTGAGGGAGAAGGTTTTCTTTAAAGGCATCTTGTAGCATTTTCTTTTTACCCTCATTGCTGTTAAAGTCATTCAGTGACTCAGGTTGCCATTGAGTACAACCATAACGGTCAGAAGCTCTGCATTTTTTCTTGGGCTCTCATCATGGGATGTGCTAAAAGCATACTGTCTTCTGACATTCTCAACCCTGTTCTCCATTTGCATTACAAGGGATGCAAAACCTTGACCCACAACATTTATGCCACATTTGTCCAAGAAGGAATCAGGATATCTCTCAACCAGCTGTTGTGCAACCTGCTTCAACTTGCTTCTGCCTGGTCTGGTGTCAGTAGCCATCATGTCTTCCATGATGATCCGGATCATGTGTCTTCTGTCTTTTGGTAGTGGTCTCTTCTTCTCCTGCAGTGCATTCATCAACGTAACTGGGAACTTCTGCCATGGGATTTGAAACTTCTGTGGAGGTGTCACAGTTGGTGTCACAGTCGGCGTCGCCACCAGATGCTCGTTTAGCGCCACAGTCGGCATTGCCACCAGATGCTCGTTCAAATTTGAATCATTTGAAGCACCGGACACAACAAAGGTGCTCTGAGATGCTAGGGAGGAACAGAAACAATCAAAAAATATGAATTTCAAAAAAAAGAGAATGAGACACTTACAAAGAGCTGAATGTACTGTCATGTGTCATGGGTGTGTGTGGTGTGTGTGTGTTTTAAATTTCTTATCAAGCCCATTACCTACCTGAGGAAAATGCATGTATCAGCCGCCTGGACTGTATTAACGACAAAATCCCATCCAAGTCAGCTGCTGGTAAAAATGTGCAGTCTTCCAGATTTTTAACTCCAATATCTGTCAACTTTGTGACAAGAGTCTCTGTTTGCTCCTCTTCCAGTGAAGGCAGTGTGCTTCTGATCTTCTCCCTTACAGGTTCCATGGTGGACTGTGTTTAAGAGTAACCAGCATCTGCCACCTTTATGGCAGGGGTTCCCAAAACTTTCAGCCCGCGACCCCCAAAGTAACGGTGCAAGTGACTCGCGACCCCCCCCCCACCCCCCCCCCCCCCCACTATAAACATTGCGCCAACCGCGCCACGCACTACAGGCGTATCCAAACATGAGATATTGACGACACAAAATAACACAACAGCCATGACATTATTCTACAGTAATTTACTCATTACTTTAATTTGAACTTAATCTCACCTAATGAGGTGGATGTGCAGTAGTTTGGAGCACAGCAAATTAAAAAGCTCTATATTTTAATTTAAAATAGTTTTTATATACATTACACACTAGGCCCAAAAAAATAAAAATCCCTTTTACCTATTTCGGCCATACAGTATTCGGTATTTCGTGGTGTTGGTTTTAATCGGTCTGAGTAACAACTGTGGCATCAGCGATGGGGCGAAGGTAAAGCCCGGGTGGTAACGCTGCTACCACCATGAGTACGGCGTGTGGATGGACTCCGTTCTTTACAGAAGGCAGCGCCGGGCGCTCGCTCTGTGGACGGAGCGGTACACGGAGCTAGATGGCCGGTGGCTGCTAGTGTATACAACTTTATACATCCTCAAAACTGGCTGGAATCACACACATCCCTCCAAGGAGGGCCACAGCAGGGACATTGTATGGAGGAAGTTCAGGCAGAGGAGTGAGACACGAGTTTAGAGGAGGAAAGGGAGCGGGGCGCGGTCCGAGCAGCGGGGGGGGGGGGGCGCGGTCCGAGGAGCAATGCCACCACAGCGAAACAAACACACGAGGCAGTGACAGGTTACGTTAGGTTATAAATGTTCAAAGAAAATACTTTTAGGTGTTATTTGCATGTTTACATACCATATTTTTCAGATGTGAATGGAATAATTACGTTTTACTATTCCATGATATGAGTTATTGAAGCACCTGGGCAACTCAAGTGTATAATTAAACACGTTAAATTTACATTTGGTGTTATTTAGTTTTTCTAAAGATATCCTAACACAATACCTGCATTAAAATTGCAATTAGGTATTTATCATGAAAGAATATAGAGTTAGAATCTTGCGGTCAAAATGACGACCGGAATCCCGGCAGTTTAGTGTAATGTTGGAGACCGCTACTCGGTTTAAGAAAGAAATCAAAACAGCTGTTCACTTTTTATTTAGTTGCTTGGTTATTTTTAAATTTAGCCACTAGTTTATCTTGTGTTAAAATCATAGCTAATCTATGCTATTCTAATCGTTTTAATTTTTATTTTA
>NW_022604604.1:0-18661 GCF_008692095.1 Etheostoma spectabile | reverse complement strand
AGGCCTAAAAGACAAGGTGCTTACTTTAACAAACTCCTCCTAGAGATTTCATCGATCAACTTCAAAACTTGGTGTGTATCATCCTAAGATGTTGACGATGAAAAGTTATTAAAAGAAAAACTTTTCGTCATACGGTGTGGGCGTGGCATGGCGGCCATTTTGGGTGTTAGCGATGAAGATGAAATTGGCTGTAACTACAGGTACGTTGTCGTATCTGCTTGAAATTTCCCACAAACACCAAGAGTCCAGGCCTGAGGACACCCACAGGCCAAAATGGAGTTTGGAGATAGCGCCACCATCTGGCAACAGGAAATATGCCTTATAACAGGAAGTGAGTGTAACTTGAGTGGACATTGTCCGATTGCCTCAAAACTTTCCAGGTTTCATCAGAGTCCGACCTGACGACATACATGCCGAACTTCGCTCAAAGTCATAGCGCCCCCTAGTGGCAACAGGAAGTAGTTCTAAAGGACAAGGTGCTATACTTTAACGAACTCCTCCTAGAGATTTCATCAGATCTACTTCAATTCAGTCTGAGTCATCTTAAGATGTTGAAGATGAAAAGTTATTAAAAGAAAAACTTTTCGTCAAACGGTGTGGGCGTGGCATGGCGGCCTTTTGAGTGTTAGCGATCACTGTTAAAGGCTGTAACTACAGTGTACTTTGTCAAATCTGCTTGAAACTTTTCAGTATTATCAGAGTCCGCCCCTGACGACATCTACACGCCGAAATTCGCTCAAAGTCATAGCGCCCCTATTGGCAACAGGAAGTAGGCCTAAAAAGACAAGGTGCTATACTTTAACGAACTCCTCCTAGAGATTTTATCCGATCAACTTCAAACTTGGTCTGTGTCATCATAAGATGTTGAAGATGAAAAGTTATTAAAAGAAAAACGTTTCGTCATACGGTGTGGGTGGCATGGCGGCCATCTTGAGTTTTTAGCAATGAAGAATTAAGTGGCTGTAACTACAGTGTACGTTGTCGTATCTGCTTGAAATTTCCAACAAACACCAAGAGTCCAGGCCTGAAGACACCTACAGGCCAATATGGAGTTTTGGAGATAGCGCCACCACCTGGCAACAGGAAATAAGCCTTATTGAAAAACATCATCCGATTTACATGAAACTTAGAACGTGTGGTCTACATGTGATAGTGAGGCGGCCCCTATGTTATGAACACGCCCAGTCACCCGCCACGCCCCTTTCATAACATTTGAAACGTTTAACGTAGATTTATGTGAGGTGTCATTGAACTCAGCAGTGACTTCCTTTTTATTGGTGATGTTTGACCCGCCCCCTATGATGCGGCCACGCCCCCTTTCCCGATAAAGACTGTATGACGTATAGGCTTGTGTGAGGTATCAATGAACTCAGCAGAGACTTCCTTTTTATGGTGATGTTTGACCCGCCACTTTATGATGCGGCCACGCCCCCTTTCACAGATAGTGACCTGTATGACGTGTAGGCTTTGTGAGGTATCAATGAACTCAGCAGAGCGTTCTTTTTCATTGGTGATGTTTGACCCGCCCTTTATGATGCGGTCACGCCCCCTTTCAAGGATATGACGTGTATGACGTATAGGCTTGTGTGAGGTATCAATGAAACTCAGCAGGGACTTCTTTTTATTGGTGATGTTGACCCGACCTTATGATGCGGCCACGCCCCCTTTCACGGATAATGACCTGTATGAGTATAGTCTTGTGTTAGGTATCAGTGAACTCAGCAGGGAGTTCACTTTTCATTGGCGACGTTTTCAGGGTACGAGTGACGCGCAAATGCGCGGTCGCAAGGAGAGGCGTCCGCCGTAACGCGACTCGCGCAGGTTAGCGAGGGCCCTCCATCGCTGCTTGCAGCTTTAATTTGCATTGAGCTCCCTCTGTTTTCCTCTGAAATTTAATATGTTCTTCAGCGGTCAGTTTCCATTGAAATGTAGCAGAAATGTTTACATTTTTGACTAGATCACACTGGTGAGTGTTGTGTTGAATGATTGTCCTGTCACGTAACAACATGGGCCATACTTGTGGTGCCACCCTCAGGCCAAACCAAGTTTTTCATCCCTTTTTTCCTCCTTTCTTCTATATGTATTCTGTAATGATCATTATATCCTCATATCCTTACCTTTAGCATGGCTATAGACTTATTGTATGTGTGGAGGAAGCATACTTTTTGTTTGTCTTACACACCCAAATAGATGCTTAATTACTTAATGACATAGTTATATTACACAAAACTTTAACTGTGGTTTGTATAGCAAAAATGATAGCAGCAATTTTAAATGCATAACAAAATCATATGTAGGTGTATGTACATTTCCAAATGTCCTGTTACCGTTCATTCATAGAATATGTTGATATAAAGGAAGTGTGTCCCATGTGTTTTGACTTTTTGATCTTTTGCGGTGGCTACATGCTTCAGTACGCTCTGGCTTCCATTTCTGAAGTGGACCTGCTTGTTAGGACCCTTTAAGCCACTATACGTTTTATGACATCTGAAACCACTTAATTATTTAAAGCCTTTGTCTTTTCTCAGATTATTTTTTGGGCATTTTAGGCCTTTAATTTGACAGGACAGTTTAAGATATGAAAGGGGAGAGAGAGGGGGAGTGACATGCAGCAAAGGGCCGCAGGCTGGATTCGAACCCCGGCCGGCTGCGTCGAGGAGTAAACCTCTATACATGGGCACCCGCTCTACCAACTGAGCTATCTGGGTGCCCTAAAGCCTTTGTCTTAACTAACATCACTGAAGTAAAATAAAAAAAACAATCTCATAAGACAGTGTAATTTTAAAAGACTAGGTGTTTTTTATTAAATGCCAAACCAAACTAGTTAAGTTGATAAAATAGGGTGAAAAAGTGAGCTCAGAGGGCGCTGGATTCTGGCTTTGTGTGCTTTGGTTGACGCTGACTGACTCCAGATTGACTCCTGACGGACTCCTGACTGACTCCTGACGGACTCCTGACTGACTCCTGACTGACTCCTGACTGACTCCTGACGGACTCCTGACTGACTCCTGACTGACTCCTGACTGACTCCTGACGGACTCCTGACTGACTCCTGACTGACTCCTGACTGACTCCTGACTGACTCCTGACTGACTCCTGCCCTAAAACAAGAAACACACAGGTCTGTGCTTTTTGTATTATTTAAGA
Organism: Etheostoma spectabile; assembly: GCF_008692095.1. NCBI lineage: Eukaryota > Metazoa > Chordata > Actinopteri > Perciformes > Percidae > Etheostoma > Etheostoma spectabile. The sequence goes on along the minus strand of NW_022604604.1, from coordinate 15,514 downwards.
ATGTCCCAAATTCAATCATACTTATGGACTATGAAGTGCAGGCATGTAGACTAAATTACTTCAATTAATCTGACCCAAGTATACATCCTTTTTTATCTAGAAATCATTTATAGACTACATCTTTTATACTGACTATTAGAGCGATGAAATATTAAAGAAGTTAGCTATTTTTGTTGAGCTCTATAGGACCTGTGTGAGGAAAAGAAATTAAGTGAGACATACATAGTAAGACTTATAAATTCTAAGGATGAGCAGATGCTTATATTTGACATAATGACATACATTGCCATTCTTTATCATTATATAAGTCAGAAGCTGATCACCTCGCCGTCCACATGCAGAGAACGGCAGCAGCTCAGGAGGTGGAGGAAGAGAAGAAAAAGATGAATAGTGAGTAAGACAAATAATTGTTTCCTTATTAAATCACTGAGAACCAGGTTTACAAAATAACATGTTATTACCTTCTCAGTCAAGTCAGAGGCTCGTACATAGCGGAGAAGGACAAAAGTATGTTGAAATGGTTAGTCAAACAATATTTGAATTATTGAAGTAGTATGGATAAGCATACTATTTAATAATAATCCAAAAAAATTACAATGCAAACACACATTTCTTATTTTGTCTTTACATTAGACTATTCTAAGTCACTTTCTCTTCAGTCAGAAGCTCGTACTCACCTTTTTGGTCCCCGGTGAACAGCAGCGGCGGCTCAGGTGAGAGGGAAAAATAAATAATGGTCAGTAAGATAGACAAATTATTTTTTTAATTACTAAATAAGTGATATTATATGAACGCATAGATGTAACATACAGTTTGTTGGTAGGTTATATTATATTGATTTATTGTAGAAACTAGTCTGAAGCTCGTACTTACTTTTTTCATCCACAGTGAACAGCAGCGACTCAGGTGGAACAATAAAGAATGGTTAGCAAAACGGACAAATAATCTTTGAACTATGAAGTGATAATATATGAATGAGCAGGTGTGGTATAGAGTATGTTTTTTTGTCTTTATATTATATTTTTAAGTCAGACGCCCGTACTTACTTCTTTCGTCCACAGTGAACAACAGGTCAGGTGGTGGAGTTAGATCAGAGTAAAGTCAGACAAAAATGGTTAGTAAGATGAACAATCTCTAAATTACTGAATATTATAAATAATACATATTTATATTGTTACTGTACCTTTTTTGGCAATGTTAATTTAGGCATTTTTAACCTCTGGATGAAGATGTTCAAACTGCCCTTGGGGACGTTACTTGGTGCCTTGGTGCCATGAGGTTTGCTCATATCTTTGGATGTGCAGTTTTTGCAGGTGTCCAGTGTATTTCCAGTCAGTTGATGACATGGGAATCAAGTGCTTTGTCTTCTCTTTGATATTGCAGATTTTTTTCCTGTTTCTTATATTAGTGCAGTTGTTTTTAGAGATAGATTTAGTGTTTAATGGAGGGCTGTCTGCAGTCCTCCAACTGCAGGCAGCTTTACATTACACACACGCCTAACGTTGGGCAGACTTTAATCAAACTGCCTCTGGGAGCTTTCTTGGTGACTTGGTTCCATGAGGTTTGCTCATATTTGGATGTTCTGTTTTTGTTGATGTCCAGTGCATTTCCAGTCAATTGATGCTATGGGAGTAAAGTGCTCTGTCTTCTCTTTGAATTTGAAGCTTTTTTCCAGCTTCTTACATCAGTGCAGTTGTTTTAAGCCCTCCATTGCACGCAGTGCTGTCAGCTTTACTTTAAAGGGAGGGAATATTGTGTTCATTTGAACGACGACCAAGCTGAAGGTTCCTTGCCCCGCCAGACGCAAAAGCAACTTTGTCTTCATCAGCCCCGCCAGACGCAAAGGCTACATGCACGGGGAGTCGACAGCCCTGCAAAGGCCGGCCGTCAGGGTGACAGAAATACAGTCAATCGATTCCCCATACATAAATGAAGAGATACACAAATATATATATACAAAACATTTCCAAACAAGCCCCAGTGCAAGACGCTACTTGGGGTGTTGACAACCCTGCCAGACGCAAAGGCTACCCTTGTCTTCATCAGCCCCGCCAGACGCAAAGGCTACCCTTGTCTTCATCAGCCCCGCCAGACGCAAAGGCTACCCTTGTCTTCATCAGCCCCGCCAGACGCAAAGGCTACATGCACGGGGAGTCAACAGGGTGACAGAAATACAGTCGATCGATCCCCTATGCAAAAATGAAGAGATACACAAATAGATATGTACAGCCCAAAAGCTACCATGGGAACCATTGGTCCTACTGTGATGTGGAAGTGATGAAGGGCAGGTATGGACTTGCTCCGATGTTTCAAGGAGGGATGTCAGCCCATCCATCGTAGAGTTAATCCAAGTCCCACACATCAGATCACCTCCCCCTCTTTGCAGGAGTCTCCTCCTCGTCCTCGTGCTCGTGCCTGCGTTTCCTGGAGCAGCCGAGGCCAGGGGATTCAGGAAGGACTGCCTCGTCAGACCAATCTTGTAGGACGACTGACCGGATGTAATCAGCATCCAGTTCAGAGATATCAAGTCCAACAACATCTATCTCAGAGTTGTGCTCGTCCTCGTGCTCATGCTCGTGCCTGCGTTTCCTGGAGCAGCCGAGGCCAGGGGATTCAGGAAGGACTACCGCGTCAGAACAATCGTCTAGGACGACTAACCTGATGTGCTCAGCATCCAGTTCAGAGATATCAAGTTCAACGACAACTGTCTCAGAGTCGTGCTCGTCCTCGTCCTCGTCCTGGTCCTCGTGCTCGTGCTCGTGCTCGTTTTCATCCTCATGCTCGTTTTCATCCTCATGCTCGTTTTCATCCTCATGCTCGTCCTCGTCCTCTTCAAATTGCTCATACCTGTACCTGGGCAGTAAATTGTCAACATCAGGTATGATAGGATCATGAAAATGTTCAGCAGGAGGATCAGCAGGAGGACCAGCAGGGGCATGAGGATAAGCGTAATGATCTTGGTGAAAAGCATAAGGATCATAAGGGGGTTGAGGGTAAGGGTGAGGAACAGCATAGGGAACAGCATAGGGAACAGCGTAGGGAACAGGGTAGTAAACAGGGTAGTAAACAGGGTAGTAAACAGGGTAGTAAACAGGAAAAGGAACTTGCTCTTGTTCTTCCTCCTCCACCCAATTATGCAGTGGTGGAAACTGCTGCTCACCTTCCGCATTACCTCCCTGAGGCTCAGCCTCCTGAAGCCCAGCTTCCTGAAGCCCAGCCTCCTGAAGCCCAGCTTCCTGAAGCCCAGCCTCCTGAAGCCCAGCCTCCTGAAGCCCAGCTTCCTGAAGCCCAGCCTCCTGAACCCCAGCCTCCTGAAGCCCAGCTTCCTGAACCCCAGCCTCCTGAAGCCCAGCTTCCTGAAGCCCAGCCTCCTGAAGCCCAGCTTCCTGAAGCCCGTCCAGGATTGGGTTATAGGGGGCGATCACAGCAACAGGGCGGTCAGGGTTCGGAGGCCCGAATAAACCACCTGAGGATTCAAAAATAAATTCAAAAAAGTCACATTCTCCACTTCCAAAACACAGACTTAAACAGGAGGATTAAATGCCTAATTAATCATTTTTCACCAGATGCGTTACAAGCACCGTGTAGAAAAATAACCAAAGAACACGGTGCCATAGCCACATCTAAGATCAAATACTGGGCTTTTCTGCTGCTGTTATTATTATTATATTATTATTATTATTATATTATTATTATTATTATTATATTATTATTATTAAACATTGTGACAGGACAATTGTGCTCTCACATTGTGCTCTCACCTAATTATCTAAAAGTTTTGCTTTTAGATAATTACAGATAAATTAGGTACATTTTAAATAAATTGTGCCATATTTGACCGCCAAATGCTAAATGCAGATTTACTGTACGTCATTCTTACTGGAAACGGTAATGCAGGACTGTCAGTGATATTTCAAATAAGAGAAAATCATGAAAATGCTATCTCTATGTGAGACAGGGTTCAAAATGATTTAACAGGAACAGGACAGTGGGCTTCAGCAGCTCACTTTCCCATGCAGCTGTCAACTTGTTTTGGGACCTGGATTCAGAAAACGTTATTATTCTCGCCTAAACTATTTTCCACTCTTTCATAGTTTACATGGGGCCTCTCAGACGTGTGTTAGTAAAAGCTGTACACACTGCTCAATATTACACAAAACTACTCCATTATGATCTTTTAACATATATTTCTTCATTTAAAGAACAATGTTGACTGGGGTGCTGTGCAGAGACTTTGACATTTCAGTCAGGCAATAACAGTCTGCAGCAGCACATGTTAAATTGTGATGAATTTATCCAAATCATAATAATTTGTATTTTTCTTTTGATGAGCGCAGTAGCAGTAATAAGAGACTGAAGAGCAGAAGTGATCCAGGTTAAGTATTTAGTCAGATATGACATTTCAGTACTACTGTCTCTACTCAGCAGGGGAAAAATATTGAAATCTTGATTTTGCAAGACAAAATTCCACATAAAGACCCTGTTAACATTCCTGTTTTTTGCTTCTGAAAACATTACTTGTTATTTAATACGACAAAAAAGTCAGATTAGTATAAAGCAGTCAGAGCAATGTGCCTTAATTCTGTCATGTTGCATCACATTCCGGTTGTAGGGGGCTCTGACTCTTCAGTGATATAGAGAGAAGAGATGATGTCCATGACACTGTGGGAACTTTTTTTTTTCCAAGAGCATGGTATAACGTTTGCAATAATGTGTGAAAAACACAGATGTAGCCAAAACGTGTGATGCGTAAAGATATGCGTGCGTAATTACGCACGCTTAAACGCCTAATTAACAACAGCGCTTCTCCAAAAAAACAACCCTAGCTAAATAAGGGCATCTTCGCAAAATTATATACATTTTTTATATTTAGCCACTTCCCAAATTCATTTGATTTCCATGGTTGCCTATCATGCAGCGTGAGGGAGACTGTGGCATCTTGAACGCAGGATGTGCACAGTCACTGCATGACAGCCCAACCTCATCTCTTCCATTTAACGTTACAAGAGAATACCACGTGAACAAGCAAAGCATATTTCAATGTTATGACAATGCACACATGTCAAGTAGAAGCTCTGGGAGATTACTGAAGAGCTTTAGTTTTAGGTCCTAACTGTCAGACACTTTCGTTCACGTCATCTCCTTCATTCAGACTCATATTAACATTGATCAGAAGTATCTGGGAACTACTTCACAAATGTGATAATGTCTTTTTCAAAGAACACGACACTATCTCCGGATACATTTTAAGCAGCGAACATACAGTAGGCGTCCTCAAAGGAACGTGCACTGATTTGATTACACCTGCACGTTCTTAAGTTCCATCGTTTCCATGGTGCACAGGAAAGTGTGCACCATGGAAACGATGGAAAAGTTGTTCTTTTTGCATTATTCGAAAAATGGCCAAGTCGCCATCTTGTAACCCTAACCCTTATTTAACATTTTCGACAAAAAAATGTGTTTTCAAACCTCTAGCTACACCATTATTAACATAATTCACACACGTCCCGCCATAGTACATTATTACCATATAATTATTATTTTATAACGAGAAAACGTCAAGTGTCACCAAAAACTGTGTTTTCCTAACAGGCCATCTAAAAATATAATAATTCTCTATTTTAACTACATAACAAATGAACACAATTAAATGCCAATTGTGTTCTAATGAATAGAATTTCTAATGAAATTCTATGAACATAATAATGTAATAAATACATTTGGCATAACATTAAAAGATGTCTCACGTGGAAAGTGAACTCTCCGTGTGGTCGACAGGTCCACAGCTGCAGGGGCTCCACTAGAAGTCATTTTAGCAGGAAATTCCAGTAGGTTTTACTGTACTTTTACTGCTGTGTGTTTTTTCTTCAGGTATCAGTTTGTTTTTAGAAGTTGTTTTCCAGGTGATCAAGTCTCCAAGAATTTCAACTGTCCGGGTTTTTTTTTGCAGGTCAACTTGTGTCAAGTCCAAATGCAAAAGAAATTCTAAAGGCCTGCAGCTGTTCACATCACCTTGGTCACCACATCACCATTCTGTTGCCATGACTTTTACTGACGCGTGCGAGCGTGTGCGTGAGCGAATGAGAGACATTATACACAACATTGATAAAATATAAATAATTGTAAGTTGTTTGGACTTTTGTGTGTGCTTTTTAGGTGTTTCCATAAATAATTGATGTTGAACTCACCTGACCTAGAGTTCACTTACCAGGTTAAACCAAGAATGAATCTGTCAGCATCGGGAATACGATAAATTAAAACTCAACTAAAACATGTGTGAAAATAACATTTTTAGTAACTGAAATCAAAATGACTACATTCTTCAAGTAAGTTTCATGAAAATTGGGTCATGGTGTAAATCAACTGAACTTGAAACATAACCTCCTTCACAAAGGTAATAATAATAAAGCCCCGATTCATACATCATATCATTTTGCATTTTTCCTTTGCCATTGGGGTGATAGAGGGGAGCCCAGGGTTCCCCCAAAGCTCCACGTTCACTGTGTGGCACAACGATGCCTGGACACAACACACTGCAGCGTGGTGTTTTTACATATAAGTAAACGGTCTGATTCCTGGTCTGAATGCTTTCTCCATCACTGTAAATGTGAGCGTCTTTCCGTTGCTTGGGGCCATGGGTAGTAATGTACCATCCAATACAATAGGGGGCGGTATTCCATCTGAAAGGATATTGACAATCCCGTTAAAAATAATAATAAGTGAAACTGACAAAAACCTTTCGCTTCCTGAAAAGTATTTTAGAAGTAGGTCCAAACGCGTAGACAGTTAAGGTCAAGCGGGAGGGGAAAACGTTGTTTTTTTTCTTCTAATTTTGATTAGACAATGGGCAGTTTAACAGGATATAGTGCACTAATTTGCTATCCATAGATGGCAGCAATGCTACTTTTTGGTTGCCGGCTGCCGTAAAATCCGTAAAGATGAGTTTTTCTGTCGATCTACCTGTTGAGCCACTCGTGATCGACTAGTTGCGCTTTCAGAGACTGTGAGGGGGTTCAAAGCGCTCCCTGTCTGTGGAAGTTTCGAATTGTCGCAAACTGAGAACATTTTTTTTTTCACTAGCCATCCCAGTTGCATATCAGCGGCTTCAGGTCTGAGCTCTGAGTATCACAGACCCGTCCGTCACTTCGTGTCCACTCTCTCTGTAACAATAGAGGTGAGCAGCGCGGCTGGTGGACCCGCTCTGCTGGGGGGGGCAGTGACGCGTTGCATCCGCGTAGTCCTGCGATGAAGAGCAGCGTACAGCCTCCTCTAAACTCTGTCAGAGACCAGAGACCCAAATGGGCCTCTGTGTCTGTGTGATGGTCTGCATGAGATCCACCATATCACCGGAGCAATGACATGCACAGCAGACTATATTACAACTCTCCAAATCTCGGACAACAGAGATGGGAGGAGTTATATTCTAAATGTGCACATGAGCAAAAATCTGATGAAACACATCTATACTATATATACTATACTGCAACGTTGGGCCACTGTTGTGCTTCTCTAACCTCGGTGCATCTCTAAATGTAACTGTAAATAATTAATTTGATGTTTTATAAAATGAACAAATAGTCTTTATTTTCCCAAAAAAGTAAAAACAGTAAGTGGGGCACAGAGGACGAGGGCCAGACATTACTGAACCTCGGCACAAAGGTTAAAGGAATAGAACTTATGTAACTCAGTGGTTCTTATTCTTTAGAATTTCTGTGGTCTTAGTTGATCCCTCAACATTAATTTAACTTTGGGTCCCTGGTACCTACACCAGGGACCCCTGGACCTGTTCCCCACAGACCCAAATCTTCTCAGCTGTTAATGACATATGCCACTGTCTCTTCATGTGGTTCATTGTCTGGGTCAGTTGTTATATCATAAGAAGTTAATAATGTAAATGCTGAATGCCCTAATACCAATTGATACTACAACAATGCAAAGGCTCTTTGCTCTTTTTGAAAAAAAAACTCTCCAGAAAGTGCCATTTAATGGTTTATTTTTCAAATTTTTTCCTGGGGGAGCATACCCCCAGACCCCCCTAAGGAGAGCCCCATCCCCCCACATATAACAAATCCCAATTTAAACCCCGAAGGATAAAGACGCAAAGAAATTGCTTTGTACACGGCAAAGTATGGGTTTGCCCCCCCAAATCTCACTCCAAGGTTTGGGGAAAAGTTGGCAGCCCTGTAGTTAACTACTGAGCCTCAAAATATTTACTAGTTAACTAGTGATGTCAAAAAGCCTACTAGGGACACTACATTTGGACTTTACTAGATAACTAGTTGTGTCCACAACGTTTACTAGTTAACTAATGAAACAAAAGTGCTCACTTGTTGGTTAGTAGCAGACATGCTGAGGAGGAGGCTTCCTATTGGCTCTCCTGTAAGAACTGATTATTTTTTATATTAACTACAATAATAGAACATTTTATTTTCTGTTTAATAATTCTCTGCTTGATGTAGTTTTCCTTTCGGATTTATTTTCTCAGTAAAACACAAATATATGCAATCATTTTTATTTCATGAATCATGATTATGAATTACAGCATTAGGACAAAAATGTCAACAATTCTTAAAATGACTTACCTCAAACTGCTTTTGTTTGACTTTTTTGAAATGAATATGCCTTTCTGTTTCATATTTCAAACAGTCTTAAGAGCAACATTGGCACAAGAGTTTCTCTATGATGCAGTTATCTATGTTCATAAGTCATTACATGTTAGAAGTGGCAGATTTACCATTATGAAGTCAACTAATATGGGATCAAATGCCATAGAATCAGTCCCTGTGTTAGAGACATGCTGTTAGCCGTCTACAGGGACTAAAGGACAGTCAAACGCATGAGACAGGTGCAGTTATGCTAAATTATTTAACATGCACAGCCAGCACACACTGGCCAATCAGGATCCTTGTCCTGTCTGCCTAATTTGCATGGACTGTTTGTTGCAGTTTACATGTTAACTAGTGAGGGCCAAAAATCCACTAGTTAACTAGTTAGGGTATATTAAACCTCACTAGTTAACTAGTGCTGTCCAAAATGCCTACTAGTTAACTAGTGATGCCTTTACAACTCACTTGTTCACTACTAGTTAGACTTTCTCTAGACGTCTCTAGCTGGACTTTCTCTAGACGTCTCTAGCTGGACTTTCTCTAGACGTCTCTAGCTGGACTTTCTCTAGATGTCACTAGTTGGACTTTCTCTAGACGTCTCTAGTTGGACTTTCTCTAGACGGCACTAGTTGGACTTTCTCTAGACGTCACTAGTTGGACTTTCTCTAGACGGCACTAGTTGGACTTTCTCTAGACGTCACTAGTTGGACTTTCTCTAGACGTCACTAGTTGGACTTTTTTCTAGACGGCACTAGTTGGACTTCTCTAGAGGCACTAGTTGGACTTCTCTAGACGTCACAAGTTGGACTTTCTCTAGACGTCTCTAGTTGGACTTTTTTCTAGACGGCACTAGTTGGACTTTCTCTAGACGGCACTAGTTGGACTTTCTCTAGACGGCACTAGTTGGACTTTCTCTAGACGTCACTAGTGGACTTTCTCTATAGTCTCTGTTGGACTTTCTCTAGATGTACTAGTTGCAATTCAGTTCAATTTTATTTCTATAGCGCCAAATGACAACATAGTTATCTCCCAGGTCTTTCTATAAAGAGCAGGTCTAGACCAGACTCTGGGATGTTATTTACAGAAACCCAACAATCCCCCACAAGAGCAAGCACTAGGAGACAGAGGCAAGGAAAAACCTCCTTTCCTGGACCACCAGGGGGGGAATACCCAAATATATGAAATTTATATCCAAATGTGGTTTATGGGAAAATGGATAGTGATAGTGAGAAGTGGTTCTCAAACAGTTTACTGGATAAATAAAAGGTTTAAAAATAAAAAAATAGTGGTAAGGGGGGGTCAACTCATGCTCCACATTCCATCATAAAGTATTTTATCCTGTTTTATATCTTGCCATGTTGGTGTAATTAGCTTTATTTTAGGTGCCATATAAATTAAGTTACACTGTTGATCCAGAGTGGGGAAATTACAATTTATTTAGTTTGTTAGTAATCCTACACTGAAATACAACACACACACACCACTCAGGACCTATTCATGCACAAATGGAAAGATTTCACAGCGTGTGTGTGTGGGGGATACCAGTGCTGGACCAGCGCCCTCCAGTTACCAATCCACACATCTGTACTTTGTCTGTACTGGGACTTGAACCAGCGACCCTCCGTTCACAACCCAAACTCCCTACAGACTGAGTACTACCGCCACTATATTAAGTAAGTAAGATTTATTTCTATGTCATCTTTCAAAACTTTCAAAAAAAGGTTACAAAGTGCTTTACAAAAGATAAAAAGGTTTAAAAGAGAAGTACAACAATAAAATAAATGATCAACTTCCTTTAATACCTTGATCTGAAGATGTTGTACAGTGGTGTGAAAAAGTGTTTGCCCCCTTCCTCATTTCCTGTTCTTTGCATGTTGTCACACTTAAGTGTTTCGGAACATCAAACCAATTTAAACAATAGTCAAGGACAACACAAGTAAACACAAAATGCAATTTGTAAATGAAGGTGTTTATTATTAAAAGGTGAAAAAAAATCCAAACCATCATGGCCCTGTGTGAAAAAGTGATTGCCCCCTTGTTAAAACATACTATAACTGTGGTTGTCCACACCGGAGTTCAATTTCTCTAGCCACACCCAGGCCTGATTATTGCCACACCTGTTCACAATCAAGGCATCACTTAAATAGAACTGGCTTGACACAGTAAGGTCCACCAGAAGATCCTTAAAAGCTACACATCATGCCGAGACCCAAAGAAATTCAGGAACCAATTGAGAAAGAAAGTGATTGAGATCTATCAGTCTGGAAAGGTATAAAGCCATTTCCAAAGCTTTGGGAATCCAGCGAACCACAGTGAGAGCCATTTATCCACAAATGGCGAAGACATGGAACAGTGGTGAACCTTCCAGGAGTGGCGGCCGCCCAAAATTACCCCAAGAACGCAGCGACGACTCATCCAAGAGGTCCCAAAGACCCCACAACAAGTCCAAAGACTGCAGGCCTCACTTGCCTCAGTAGGTCAGAGTTCATGCCTACACCATCAGGAAAAGACTGGGCAAAGATGGCGCGCATGGCAGAAGTTCCAGGAGGAGGAGAAGAAACCACTGCTGAGCAAAAAGAACATCAAAGCTCGTCTCAATTCTCCACAACACATCTTGATGATCCCCAAGACTTTTGGGACAACATTCTGTGGACCAATGAGACAAAAGTGGAACTCTTTGGAAGGTGTGTGTCCAAGTATATCTGGCGTAGAAGGAACACTGCATTTCATAAAAAGAACATTATACCAACAGTAAAATATGGTGGTGGTAGTGTGATGGTCTGGGGCTTTTGCTGCTTCAGGACCTGGAAGACTTGTCGTGATAAAAGGAACTATGAATTCTGCTGTCTACCAAGAGATCCTGAAGGAGAATGTCCGCCTCTGTTTGTGTACTCAAGCTGAAACGAACTTGGGTTCTGCAGCAGGACAATGATCCTAAACACACCAGCAAGTCCACCACCGAATGGCTGAAGAAAAACAAAATGAAGACTTTGGAGTGGCCTAGCCAAAGTCCTGACTGAATCCTATTGAGATGTTGTGGGTATGACCTTAAAAAGGACGTCGTTCATGCTCGAAAACCCTCTAATGTAACTGAATTAGGACAATCTGCAAAGATGAGTGGGCCAAAATTCCTCCAGGACGCTGTAAAAGCCTCATTGCACGTTATCGCAAACGCTTGGTTGCAGTTGTGTGCTGCTAAGGGTGGCCCAACAGTTAGTAGGTTTAGGGGGCAATCATTTTTTTACACAGGGCCATGATGGTTGGATTTTTTTTCACCTTAATAATAAACACCTTCATTTACAAAGCATCTTGTGTTTACTTGTGGTCCTTGACTATTGTTTAAATTGATGTGATGTTCCGAAACACTTAAGTGTGACAAAATGCAAAGGAACAGGAAATGAGGAAGGGGGCAAACACTTTTTCTCACCACTGTAGCTCTCTATGGTTGATGAGGACTGTGGCCCCTCTCCTAATATTGAGCTTTTAGTGAGGGCCCAGATGGCTGAATAGCTCAGATGGAAGTGATTCATATCCTGACAAAGACAGTATTAACGACACAGACAGACCCAAAGTGAGTGTTTGGCAACTTTTATTTTACTAAAAAAAAAACAAAAACAAAGGGGGAAAAGTTCACATTCACATTTAGCCTCAATTTACAGTATACTGAAATTCTTCTTAGGGAGTAAAATACAACATTTTTTTTTCATTTTAATCTTATATTAAAAAATATCAAATAGTACTCATCTAGCAGTGCTACACAGTATTTTAAGATATGTTGCAGGCTTGATAGCAGAAAGGTTGGCTTTGAGCAGAGATGGGGTCTTAGCGCGGGCCTCGCAGAAGGGAACAACCTACCTATGTGTTCTTACCTGCCTGGTTTGATTGACAAGCTGAACATGCAATGAGGGCAAACTACACAAATCAATTCTATAGATTATACCGGTGCAGTAAGACACTTGGAACAGGCTTGCAAATGAACAACAAGAAAAAAAGCAAAATGTTCCATTCATTGTGTTTGTGGTTGTTTTTTTTACCCAAACAACGCTGAGGTCCCAGGGTGCCCCCTCTACAAACTGATCTGAAATCAGTTGGCAGACTTTCTGTTCTTTTCCGTACAGCTTACCAACCATGGACATGGTGATGAGAAAATCAGACTAAAAAATAACATCACTACCTGAATAAACTTCAAAAAACAGACTCCTTAGAGCATTTCTCTAGTTGCACAGAACTGTACAGGCACACATATTATATATATTTAAATAAATAGGGCTAATTTGGCCAAGACTCACTGGGGAGGACGGTCATCTCGTGTTTGTCAGTACAGAGATGGATCTATCACGATGGCTTCCCAGCCACTTGTACCTCAACCTCACAAGTTCTCATAGTCCCTTAAACACACACACAGTCACTCAAATACATCCACAACGTCACTCGCACACTCTGGCCCCCTCCATCACATGCACAGCGCCAGAAAGACGGAAAAAAGAAGACACAACAGCTGAAAATAATTATAAAAACTGTAAATGCCATTTTTCTGGAATGCCTCTGATCGGGAGAAACGAGTCGACTGGTTTCTGAGATGATATCATCAACCAGCGCCTCACTAGAGGACACCACGACAAACACATGGGTGTGATCCTGTGCCACCGCGCCAGGGCCGTGGCCTCCGGACCCCCCGATCTTCCCCACAGTGGTCCCAGAATGCCTGTCGTCTTGTCAGTACAAACAGGACTTGACATGTGACTACTAGACGACCAGGAAACCTCCTTCACCACCTCCCTACGTGCTCGGCTCCAGCTCTTTTTAGGACGGGGGGGTTGGTTGGGGGTGCAGACAAGAGGGATGTGTGTGTGTGTGTGTGTGTGTGTGTGTGTGTGTGTGTTTTGTGTGTTTGGGGCTGTTACAGTCGAGATGAGCTGACTGCTGGGAGGAGACGTGAGGCGGGAGGACCGAGTGGCGAGGTTTGTTTGGAGTCTGTCACTCTCTCTCTGCAGACGGCGCCCTGAGGGAGGTGGTGGTGGGGGTGGTGGTGGTGGGGGGGGGGATTAAACGTCAGTGAAAAGTAGAGCGTGTTGCGCTTCAGTTCGGCAAAGAGATGGGAGGATGCTGCAGGTAGTACAGCAGCACCTGGACCTAAGAAGACAGAGAACCAGTACGTTTGATTTGGTTAGAAGCTCCATTTAATTCATTCAAAATGAATCCATATTGCTCCGAGTCTCAGTTATGTCAAAGAATATTGATAGTGGAACAAGTTCTGGACTTAAGAAAGCAGCATTATGCTACTTTAAGTGGATTAATGGACATTAATCATCGTAGCGCCCACTGAATCTAAAAAAGGGTATTGTGTGTGTTCAGATTTAACTGTGTGTCATAATAAATAGATCACACTACAATCTTTAACAGACCTAATGCAACAACTGCACTAACATTCATTTGATGAATTGCACGGAAGTGGTTAATGAACACTCAAAGGAGAGCTGTTGGTAGGCAGTACAGTTAACCCGTCCCGTCCCAATCTGACTTCTGGTCTTCCTGAAGGATTTCATCTGTCTCTCTGGGACGTATGCTACAGTGTGAAGCTAAAGACTCTGACTCTTGGTGTATTTTGAATGGTGATTATGGATTGACTGCAGAGGGAATATTTCAGCAGGTTTGACTCATGAGCCGCCTGCTCTGACGTCGGACTGCTGCCTCATTCAGAACTCTTTCTTTCTGTTATGTCTCTGAAGCTGGAGTTTGCCTTTGTTCGTTGCTACTTGATGTTTGTCTGCAGTTCATGTTTGACTCGGTGTCTGCTGCTTAGCAACAGTGCCCATAAAAAATACTTATTCTTGTTCTCATTGGACTAATCTGGTAAAATAAACTGACAGATTTGAACTCATATTTGAACATAAAAAATTGTAAGTCTGGAAAATCTGTATATATTCTCTAAAACAATCTAGAAACCTCTCATTGTTGCTAGATGGGTTCTTTTATTAAAGGACAATTCAGGCACAAAATGAATAAGACGTGCTTACCGAGGAATATGTTTGAATATGTTTTCATGCTAATTGAATGTGACCAGTTTTAGCACAAAGCGCTAATTAGCTTATACTAGGGTCGGGCATCGTTTGGATTTTAACGATTCTGATTCCAATTCCGATTTTCCTTTGATTCAGCTCTTATCGCTTCTTGAATCTGATTCTTTGAGGGGTGGAGTTGAATCGGGTCACATGCTATTTCACAAATAAGAGGAAGGTTTATTTTGATTCCATGGTGGGTTGCAGGTTTACAGCTTTTCAACGCAAAATAAAGCCGGACTAGACACCGCTTACTGCGCTCCATGGCTGCAACACAACAAGCGCCCGGATGCTACGGAAAACCAAGACCTGCTCATATTAAATTGGGATCCGATGATCAGATATGAAACCAAATCCTCCAACGATTCCATTAAAGAAGGATTCCACTGGAATCGTATTTTAAAACAATTCCATGTAGGACCGGTTCTCGATGCCCACCCTACTTAGAACGCTAGTCAGCAGTAAAGGAAAAAGAAATGGCTATTCTAAACGCTATTTCCACCAATCCACGCCCTTGGAATCATAACAACCCCCCCCCCCCCCCCATCATCAATACCCTTCACATACATAGATAGGCATGGTTTATTCAGTTAGCCTGAGAGAAGATTTTATGGAAAGTTCCCCATGCCTATCTATGTACGGTGAAGGGTATGTGAGGATGATGTGTATAAAAGCGGGTTTTTTTAGGCCAGGGGAACTTTATCAGGATGCATAGTCTCCTGATCCATTAAATAACTGGCCTTTTATAATAAACATCTGCCTGTTCTATAGGAATTCAACATAGGGGGGGTTTATACTTATTCCCCTGTATTTTAAGGAGGAACATTTATTTATGTACAATACATTATT
>NW_022604603.1:0-18425 GCF_008692095.1 Etheostoma spectabile | reverse complement strand
ACCTCACATAAGTATCTACGTTAAACGGTTCAATGTTATGAAAGGGGCGGGCCTAAGTGACTGGGCGTGGTCATAATATAAGGGCCGCTCACTTCACATGTAGACCACACGTTCTAAGTTTCATGTAAATCGATGGTTTGTCATATAAGGCTTATTTCTGTTGCCAGGGTGGTGGCGCTATCTCCAAAAACTCCATATTGGCCGTAGGTGTCTCAGGCCTGGACTCTTGGTGTTTGTGGGAAATTTCAAGCAGATACGACAACGTACACTGTAGTTACAGACACTTATCTTTCATCGCTAAACACTCAAAATGGCCGCCATGCCACGCCACAACGGTTGACGAAAAGTTTTTCTTTTAATAACTTTTATCTTCAACTCTTAGGATGACTCAGACTGAATTTGAAGTCGATCTGATGAAATCTCTAGGAGGAGTTCGTTAAGTATAGCACCTTGTCTTTAGAAATACGCTGTTGCCACTAGGGGGCGCTATGACTTTGAGCGAATTTGGCGTGTAGATGTCGTCAGGGGACGGACTCTGATGAAACCTGGAAAGTTTTGAGAAAATCGGACAATGTACACTCAAGTTACACTCACTTCCTGTCAGACGGCATAATTCCTGTTGCCAGATGGGGGCGCTATCTCCAAAAGTCCATATTGGCTGTAGGTGTGTCCTCAGGCCTGGACTCTGGTGTTTGTGGGAAATTTCAAGCAGATACGACAACGTACGCTGTAGTTACAGTCAATTTCATCTTCATCGCTAAACACCCAAAATGGCCGCCATGCCACGCCCACACCGTTATGACGAAAAGTTTTTCTTTTAATAACTTTTCATCGTCAACATCTTAGGATGATACACACCAAGTTTGAAGATGATCGATGAAATCTCTAGGAGGAGTTGTTAAAGTATAGCACCTTGTCTTTTAGGCCTACTTCCTGTTGCCACTAGGGGGCGCTATGACTTTGAGCCAATAGCTGCGTGTAGATGTCATCAGGGGCGGACTCTGATGAATCGTGAAAAGTTTCGAGCTAATCGGACAACGTACGCTCAAGTTACACCCACTTCCTGTTTCGGTGGCGAATCGCACAAAATGGCCTCCCCGCCACGGCCACGCCCTATGACGAAAAGTTTTTCTTTTAATAACTTTTCATCGTTAACATGTTAAGATGACACACACCAAGTTTGAAGATG
Organism: Etheostoma spectabile; assembly: GCF_008692095.1. Classification (NCBI taxonomy): domain Eukaryota; kingdom Metazoa; phylum Chordata; class Actinopteri; order Perciformes; family Percidae; genus Etheostoma; species Etheostoma spectabile. The sequence continues at coordinate 17,236 of NW_022604603.1, read as the reverse complement.
ATCGGACGAAAGCTCTAGGAGGAGTTCGTTAAAGTACGACATGTGGAAATGGGCAAAATCGCACTAATTTCGCACATTCAAAACAAAATGGCGGACTTCCTGTTGGGTTTAGGGGGGGGCTACAATGGAGTTTTATGTCCGCCCTGCCATGCTACATATGTGTACCAAGTTTCGTGAGTCTACGATAAACGTAGTGCAGGGGCTGAATTTTCGTAATATTGTAGGTGGCGCTAGCGAGCCATTTTTGTGCGCCTATTCCCGAAACCATTAAAATACGTAAATTTTCACCAGACTTGATGCGACCGCCAAATTTGGTGAGTTTTTGAATATGATAAGTCCTCTAAAAAGGCAATTCATTTGACGGAAAATAAAGAATAATAAAGAATAATAATAATTCCTTCAGTTCCAATAGGGCCTTCGCCGCCTGTCGGCGCTCGGGCCCTAATTAAAGCTGCAAGCAGCGATGGAGGGCCCTCGCTAACCCGCGCCAGTCGGGGTTACCGGCGGACGCCACTCCTTGCGACCGCGCATTTGCGCGTCACTCGTACCCTGAAAATCGTCGCCAATGAAAAGTGAACTCCCTGCTGAGTTCACTGATACCTCACACAAGCCTATACGTCATACACGCCATTATCCGGGAAAGGGGGCGTGGCCGCATCATAAGAGGGCGTGTCAAACATCACCCATAAAAAGGAAGTCTCTGCTGAGTTCATTGATACCTCACACAAGCCTATATGTCATACAGGTCATTATCTGTAAAAGGGGGCGTGGCCGCATCATAGGGGGGCGGGTCAAACATCACCCATAAAAAGGAAAGTCTCTGCTGAGTTCAATGACACCTCACATAAGTATCTAAGTTAAACGGTTTCAAATGTTATGAAAGGGGCGTGGCCTGAGTGACTGGGCGTGGCCATAATATAGGGGCCGCCTCAGTATCACATGTAGACACCACGTTCTAAGTTTCATGTAAATCGGATGATGTTTGTCATATAAGGCATATTTCCTGTTGCCAGATGGTGGCGCTATCTCCAAAACTCCATATTGGCCTGTAGGTGTCCTCAGGCCTGGACTCTTGGTGTTTGTGGGAAATTTCAAGCAGATACGAAACGTACACTGTAGTTACAGCCAATTTCATCTTCATCGCTAAACACCCAAAATGGCCGCCATGCCACGCCCACACCGTATGACGAAAAGTTTTTCTTTAATAACTTTTCATCGTCAACATCTTAGGATGATACACACCAAGTTTGAAGATGATCGGATGAAATCTCTAGGAGGAGTTCGTTAAAGTATAGCACCTTGTCTTTTAGGACTACTTCCTGTTGCCACTAGGGGGCGCTATGACTTTGAGCCAATAGCGGCGTGTAGATGTCGTCAGGGGCGGACTCTGATGAATCGTGGAAAGTTTCAAACCAATCGGACACGTACGCTCAAGTTACACCCACTTCCTGTTTTGGTGGCGAATCGCACAAAATGGCCGCCCCGCCACGGCCACGCCCTATGACGAAAAGTTTTTCTTTTAATAACTTTTCATCGTTAACATGTTAAGATGACACACACCAAGTTTGAAGCTGATCGGACGAAAGCCCTAGGAGGAGTTCGTTAAAGTACGACATGTGGAAATGGCCAAAATCGCACTAATTTCGCACATTCAAAACAAATGGCGGACTTCCTGTTGGGTTTAGGGGGGGCGACCATGAGTTTTTATGTCCGCCCTGCCATGATACATATGTGTACAAAGTTACGTGACTCTACGTTAAACATACTGCAGGGGCTGAATTTTCGTAATATTGTAGGTGGCGCTAGCGAGCCATTTTTGTGCGCCTATTCCCGAAACCATTAAAATACGTAAATTTTCACCAGACTTGATGCGACCGCCAAATTTGGTGAGTTTTTGAATATGATAAGTCCTCCAAAAAGGCAATTCATTTGACGGAAAATAATAATAAAGAATAATAATTCCTTCAGTTCCAATAGGGCCTTCGCCGCCTGTCGGCGCTCGGGCCCTAATTAAAGCTGCAAGCAGCGATGGAGGGCCCTCGCTTACCCGCGCCAGTCGGGGTTACTGGCGGACGCCTCCCCTTGCGACCGCGCATTTGCGCGTCACTCGTACCCTGAAAATTGTCGCCAATGAAAAGTGAACTCCCTGCTGAGTTCACTGATACCTCACACAAGCCTATATATCATACACGTCATTATCTGTGAAAGGGGGCGTGGCCGCATCATATTGGGGCGGGTCAAACGTCACCAATAAAAAAGGAAGTCCCTGCTCAGTTCATTGATACCTTACACAAGCCTATACGTCATACAAGTCATTATCTGTGAAAAGGGGCGTGGCCGCATCATAGTGGGGCGTGTCAAACATCACCAATAAAAAAGGAAGTCTCTGCTGAGTTCATTGATACCTCACACAAGCCTATACGTCATACAGCTCCTTATCTGGGAAAGGGGGCGTGGCCGCATCATAGGGGGGCGGGTCAAACATCACCAATAAAAAGGAAAGTCTCTGCTGAGTTCAATGACACCTCACATAAGTATCTACGTTAAACGGTTCAAATGTTATGAAAGGGGGCGTGGCCGGAGTGACTGGGCGTGGTCATAATATAGGGGCCTCCTCACTGTCACATGTAGACCACACGTTCTAAGTTTCATGTAAATCGGATGATGTTTGTCATATAAGGCTTATTTCCTGTTGCCAGGTGGTGGCGCTATCTCCAAAAGTCCATATTGGCCTGTAGGTGTCTTCAGGCCTGGACTCTTGGTGTTTGTGGGAAATTTCAAGCAGATACGACAACGTACACTGTAGTTACAGCCACTTAATTCTTCATTGCTAAACACTCAAGATGGCCGCCATGCCACGCCCACACCGTATGACGAAACGTTTTTCTTTTAATAACTTTTCATCTTCAACATCTTAAGATGACACAGACCAAGTTTGAAGTTGATCGGATAAAATCTCTAGGAGGAGTTCGTTAAAGTATAGCACCTTGTCTTTTAGGCCTACTTCCTGTTGCCACTAGGGGGCGCTATGACTTTGAGCGAATTTCGGCGTGTAGATGTCGTCAGGGGCGGACTCTGATGAATCCTGAAAAGTTTCAACCAGATTTGACAAAGTACACTGTAGTTACAGCCATTTTAACAGTGATCGCTAAACACTCAAAATGGCCGCCATGCCACGCCCACACCGTTTAACGAAAAGTTTTTCTTTTAATAACTTTTCATCTTCAACATCTTAAGATGACTCAGACTGAATTTGAAGTCGATCTGATGAAATCTCTAGGAGGAGTCCGTTAAAGTATAGCACCTTGTCCTTTAGAACTACTTCCTGTTGCCACTAGGGGGCGCTATGACTTTGAGCGAATTTCGGCGTGTAGATGTCGTTAGGGGCGGACTCTGATGAATCCTGAAAAGTTTCAAGGCAATTGGACAATGTACACTCAAGTTACACTCACTTCCTGTAATAAGCTATATTTCCTGTTGCCAGATGGTGGCGCTATCTCCAAAAGTCCATATTGGCCTGTAGGTGTCCTCAGGCCTGGACTCTTGGTGTTTGTGGGAAATTTCAAGCAGATACGACAACGTACACTGTAGTTACAGCCAATTTCATCTTCATCGCTAAACACCCAAAATGGCCGCCATGCCACGCCCACACCGTATGACGAAAAGTTTTTCTTTTAATAAGTTTTCATCGGTAACATCTTAGGATGATACATACCAAGTTTGAAGTTGATCGGATGAAATCTCTAGGAGGAGTTCGTTAAAGTATAGCACCTTGTCTTTAGGCTACTCCTGGTGCCACTAGGGGCGCTATGACTTTGAGCCAATAGCGGCATGTAGATGTCGTCAGGGGTGGACTCTGATGAATCGTGGAAAGTTTCGAGCTAATCGGACAACGTACGCTCAAGTTACACCCACTTCCTGTTTCGGTGGCGAATTGCACAAAATGGCCGACCCGCCACGGCCAGCCCTATGACGAAAAGTTTTTCTTTAATAACTTTTCATCGTTAACATGTTAAGATGACACACACCAAGTTTGAAGCTGATCGGACGAAAGCTCTAGGAGGAGTTCGTTAAAGTACGACATGTGGAAATGGGCAAAATCGCACTAATTTCGCACATTCAAAACAAAATGGCGGACTTCCTGTTGGGTTTAGGGGGGGGCGACCATGGAGTTTTATGTCCGCCCTGCCATGCTACATATGTGTACCAAGTTTCGTGAGTCTACGATAAACATAGTGCAGGGGCTGAATTTTCGTAATATTGTAGGTGGCGCTAGCGAGCCATTTTTGTGCGCCTATTCCCGAAACCATTAAAATACGTAAATTTTCACCAGACTTGATGCGACCGCCAAATTTGGTGAGTTTTTGAATATGATAAGTCCTCCAAAAAGGCAATTCATTTGACGGAAAAAGAATAATAATAATAATAATAATAATAATAATAATAATTCCTTCAGTTCCAATAGGGCCTTCGCCGCCTGTCGCGCTCGGGCCCTAATAATTCCTTCAGTTCCAATAGGGCCTTCGCCGCCTGTCGGCGCTCGGGCCCTAATATAATTCTTCAGTTCCAATAGGGCCTTCGCCGCCTGTCGGCGCTCGGGCCCTAATAATAATTCCTTCAGTTCCAATAGGGCCTTCGCCGCCTGTCGGCGCTCGGGCCCTAATTCCTTCAGTTCCAATAGGGCCTTCGCCGCCTGTCGGCGCTCGGGCCCTAATAATAATAATAATTCCTTCAGTTCCAATAGGGCCTTCGCCGCCTGTCGGCGCTCGGGCCCTAATAATAATTCCTTCAGTTCCAATGGGCCTTCGCCGCCTGTCGGCGCTCGGGCCCTAATAATAATTCCTTCAGTTCCAATAGGGCCTTCGCCGCCTGCGGCGCTCGGGCCCTAATAATCAGAAAACGGTATATCACTGAAAACACCAGTGACACATTTATACAGCTTTTCTCCTCCACACCAGCCCTCTCTGGGCTCTCTGGGCTCTCAGTCACTGAGCTTGTAGATAATTTCAACTGTAAAATTACAAATGTTATTGATGCCATTGCTCCCGCTAAGGTCAAAGTTGTCTCTGGTAAGAAAAGATCTCCATGGAGAAATGTCCTACTGGTGAGAACAGAAAAAGAGAGTGTAGGAAAGCTGAACGAAGGTGGCGAAAAACAAATCTCCTGGTCCATTATAACACCTATAAAGAGAGACTTCGCATTTATAATTTGGAACTGAGGAATGCAAGGCGGTCCTTTTTCTCTGATATTATCTCTAGAAACAATAATAATTCACGTGCTTTGTTTGCTACTGTCGATAGATTAACAAACCCTCCAGTGCCAATAGCATCTGAACTTTTATCTACCAAGGCCTGCAATGACTTTGCCTCCTTCTTCAAAGACAAAATTCTGAAGATTAGACAAACAGTCAGTGGCTCCATATCAAGTTCAGGATATGTGTTGTCACAGTGTTAAAGCAAACTATTTCCAATATGACAGAATTTCATATAATCAACCATGAAAACCTGGAGGACATTATACAACATCTGAAATCCTCCGCCTGTTGCCTTGATATTCTACCAACGGGTGTTTTCAAAAGTGTTTCGACTTGTTTGGCTTCTGATCTTCTACAGATTGTGAACACGTCTCTTCTGTCAGGAATCTTTCCACAGGCCCTGAAAACTGCAGTCATCAAGCCTCTATTAAAAAAGAACAATCTAGACACATCAATTGGCTCCATTGGCTCCCGGTTCAATTCAGAATACAATTTAAAATCCTTCTCCATACTTTCAAAGCCATCCATAACCTTGCCCCTCCATATCTATCAGAACTCCTACACATTGCCGTCCCCTCCCGCTCCCTCAGATCTCCTCCTCCCTCCACCTCACTGTCCCCCATGCTCGACTCATCACCGTGGGGAGCAGAGCCTTCAGCCGCTCTGCTCCCCAGCTCTGGAACTCACTCCCACCCGACCTCCGCAACATCAACTCTCTCCCTCTGTTCAAAACTAGACTAAAAACCCATCTGTTCCAGCTCGCTTATCTGTAAATACACTGTTCCTGTTTTGTTTTGTTTGTTTGTTTTGTTTTTTGTTTTATCTGTTTTGTTATTACTACTTACACTTTTATGTTCCCTATATCTGTCTTTTATTCTCTGTAAAGCGTCCTTGAGTGTTAGAAAGGCGCTGTTAAATAAAATGTATTATTATTATTATTATCAATAATGAGCAGCTATAGGCCGATATCAAACCTTCCATTTTTAAGTAAAATCATTGAAAAAGCGGTTTTTCTACAACTTAGCCATTTACTGTCACTAAACAACAGTTTTGATACCTTTCAGTCGGGTTTCCGACCACACCACAGCACTGAGACGGCTCTCGTCAAAGTTTTAATGGCATCCACCTTAACACAGATAGTGGCAAAATTTCAATCTTAGTATACTTGATCTCAGTGCTGCATTTGACACGGTCGACCACGACATATTACTTAACCGATTGGAAAACTGGGTAGGACTTTCTGGCTCAGTACTAAACTGGTTTGAAACCTACTCACAGAATAGGGATTACTTTGTGACAATAGGTAATTATACATCCGAGCATACAAATATGACGTGTGGAGTTCCCCAAGGCTCTATTCTGGGGCCTCTTCTGTTAACATCTACATGCTCCCACTGGCCCAGATTATGGAGAACAACAAAATAAGTTACCATAGTTATGCGGACGACACACAAATTTACATAACCTTATCGCCAGGGGACTATAGTCCAATACAAAAACTGACTAAGTGCATCAAACAAATTAGCGGCTGGATGTGCCAGAACTTTCTGAAATTAAATGAAGGAAAAACTGAGGTGGTTGTTTTTGGAGCAAGAGAGGAACGATTAAAAGTCTGCGCTCAGCTTCAAACAACAATGTTAAAAACAACAGACAAAGCCAGAAATCTTGGTGTAGTCATGGACTCAGACCTGAACTTTAACAGCCACATTAAGACATTTACAAAGTCAGCCTACTATCACCTTAAGAATATATCAAGGGTTAAAGGACTTATGTGTCAACAGGATTTGGAAAACTTGTCCATGCCTTTATCTTCAGTAGACTTGACTACTGTAACGGTGTCTTTACAGGTCTCCCTAAAAAATCAATCAGACAGTTGCAGCTGATTCAGAACGCTTCTGCTCGAGTCCTCACTAAGACCAAGAGACTGGATCACATCACTCCAGTTCTGAAGTCTTTACACTGGCTTCCTGTGTCTCAAAGAATTGATTTCAAAGTACTCTTGCTAGTTTATAAATCACTTAACGGTTTAGGTTCAAAATATATTTCTGATCTGCTACTACACTATGAACCACCCAGACCTCTCAGGTCATCTGGGACAGGTCTACTTTCTGTCCCCAGAGTCAGAACTAAACAGGGTGAAGCAGCTTTCAGTTTCTATGCTCCTCATATCTGGAATAAACTCCCAGAAACCTGTAGATCCGCTGCTACTCTCAGTTCTTTTAAATCAAGGCTGAAGACCTTTCTTTTTGATGCTGCCTTCTTTAAATGACTGCTCATTTCTTTAAATTTCTTATGCTGCACTGTAACTTTTTATTCTTGTGTTTTATGTTTCTATTTGTTTTTAACTGTCTATTCATGTGTTTTACCGTTTTTTAATGCTTATGATTTTTAACTGTTTTACTTGTGTTTTATCTGTTTAACTGATTTTGTGTAAAGCACTTTGAATTGCCCTGTTGCTGAAATGTGCTATACAAATAAAGCTGCCTTGCCTTGCCTTGCCTTGCATTACACAGTTGGACAGTTTTACCTTATTACATCACAATCTCACAGTGATACCAGTGTGGCTCCACACTCTTCTACTTATTCTATAATGTGTGCACGTTTGTTCTTATTTCAGTGAAATGAAACGCAGCAAATCAACAGAAGTCTGACCAACAGTGGACCTCAGATCTGCCTCCAATGAAGAGTCCTGACTGGTTTTTATGTGTCAAAGGGAAAGATGATGTATTCTTTTTATAATTTATATTTGAGATTGGACTGTATTAAACTGTGTAAGGTGACAGGGTTTCATTGGACTTGTTTTAGTCAGCTGATTTGTCACTACACAATCATCACTCTACATGTGACAACACCTAACAATCATTTGATGTTTTATATTAAAATGTAAGATATATTATTGTCATTTAATATTGTTAATAAGTTGTTGTTATTTCAAGTACCAGGGTCACAAGATATCTTGGTAGAGGAACAAATCAACAACCTAAAAACTTTTAACCAGGGTTAGATGAGAACATAATTACTGCACATCAGGGCCCAAAGTTAAGAACTGGCTTTTACCAGAAAATTTGTTTTTGTCTTATAAAGGTGAAATACAGGAAAGGCATGAGCATTGTTCTTGAACTTGTTATACATTAAGCAGTCCTTCCAAGTTATGCTTTTTTTTTTGTATAGTTTTGAAGAGAATAAATTGACTCTAGGCTGAGTTTTCCTAGTACCCTTACCAATAAGGCTTAGGATGCTGCAAATGAAAATGGCTGGTGAATTTAAGACAAAAAATAATCATTTATTGAATGAATCAAATTTGAACAAGTCTGTCAGTAGCTTATTGATCTTTACATTGTTAGTTATTTTCTATCCTGGGCTGGGACACATTCATACGGTTTAATAAAGTGCTTATTGGACTTTAACCTATCATATTGCACATACAATGACGAGCATAGCTGTCCCCAACTTAGGTCATCTTGTAGCCTACGTCTCATCCTATGGAGCTAGAACAGTGACAGTAACCTGTGGTATTGAAAATAAAATGTGGCATTGAAACAACAAATATTGGCATTGAAAACTGTTGAACTGAAGTATAAAACACAAACATTAAAAAGTAATAATCTCATAATCCTATGATATTATTTCATTTTGACATTTGTTTGCATCATGATGGGTTTTTCAGTGTCAATGTACGTTTTTTCTTGATGTCCGTGTCTTTTCAGTGACAGTTTTTTTTTTACGCTGTCAAGATTTTACAATGTCACTGTTTTCAGTTTCAACTTTCTGTCACTGTTTTGGCGTAGGGAGGAGGGGCCTGAGGGGAGGGATAAAGGGGGCGTGAAACTGAAAACAGTGACATTGTAAAAATCTTGACAGCGTAAAAAAAAAAAACTGTCTTTGAAAAGACACGGACATCAAGAAAAATTTACATTGACATTGAAAAACCTATCATGATGCAAACAAATGTCAAAGTGAAATAATATCAGAGGATTATGAGATTATTACTTTTTGATGTTTGTGTTTTATACTTCAGTTCAACAGTTTTCAATGCCGATATTTGTTGTTTCAATGCCAAATTTGATTTTCAATACCACAGGTTACTGTCACTGTTCTAGCTCCATATCATCCCGGGTTTTCCTGCATCCAGTGTGTGTGTCTGTGTGTGCGTGTGTATGTGTTTGTTTGTGTGTGCGTGTGTGTGTGCGCGCGTGTGTCTGTGGTCTGACATGTTTTGCGTGGTCTTTTTCTGTATGTTTTGTTAGTGAATGTGAGATATTCGAGTCACATGCGTCTTGTCTTCATATCAGAAACAAGGAAATTACTTTAGCGACATACGTGTGACATCAACCCATTCTCACTCCCGCTTGGTCATTGGCTCTGACGTCACATACTAATACAAAGTCTGGCACGTGGGACTGCTGGGATTGGTTGAAGTCGCGCAAAACTCCGGTTATTGGTCAAATTTGCAAAAAAGTTGTGGTGATTGGTCAAAATAGCGGGTTGCACCTAAGTCGCAGTGATTAGTTGAATTTGCGTGAATTGCTGTAAATTATGTGTGCCTATGTTGAATTGCTGGGGACTTAAAAAATGGGGGGAGACAAGAGTTTGTTCCTGAGACAGAGACGGGTCTTAAACAAATTTTCTCCTGATGTGTCTGTCTGAAAACCAAAGTTACGGATGTAACTACGGTTCTATAAATCCTGGATGACCGCCAGGAAGTGTTTCACACTGAATTTAAGATTATAAGTCACCTGTGACCTCAGGGTGACCCTAACCAATGTATTAAGTTCCAGTGTCATCCCTGAACTTATTCCTTCAGAATCTTCTTGCAGGTTCGCATGATTCAGAGGATCCAGGATTCATAGAACCATAGTTACAATTGTAACTTTTGTTCTATTTCATCCTTACTGACCACCAGAGGCAGTGTTTCTCACTGCCACACACTGCCAGTGTTTCTCACACTCATTTTAACAGAGTCACGAGGAAGCCTGAGTACCCACATCAAAAGGATGCAGCAACTTTATTGCAACAAACATACAAAAGACAATGCAACTTTGATCGCAAGTTTTAATAAAAGCTACTGCGAAATCATGCATTTGGACCGCAACAATCTAAAAAAAAGCCATGAAATCCTGGAGGGACTGGTAAATACATTACACTGGCAAGTGATACAGCTACGGTAAACATTAACACAGAACAAACATGCTACCGTAAGAGTTACACGTTATCAGGATAAGGACATTGACGTCATACAGCGCAGCAAGCGCTAAGCCACAGTGAAACAAACAACTCTACACAGGAGAGAGCAACAAACACAATCGTCACTGACACCATGTTAACACCACAAAACAAATTTTAAAGAGAGTAGAAGCTATGAGTGGGTCCGGAGCGCCCGCCAGTCTGGGGCTTCGTCCATACCGAACTGCAAACACACCTTCCCCTTCTTAATGGGGGGCAGCTCAGCCACAGCCATACGAGGGCAAATAATCCGCAACTCCGACCGTAATCGCAAGTCTACAAGCGGCGAGCATTGTATAAATTCCAATTAAAGCTAATGCTACAACAAATGGAAAGATGACCTGCTTAGCAAGAACATGAAAAAGAAATGAGCTCAGGGTTGACACTCAAACTTAATACCTTAGCTAGGCTTACCCTGAGGTCACAGGTGACTTCGTTGATATAAATACTCAACCTGTGCAAGCACGATACAGAATACAGTATATTCAGTGTGAAACACTGCCTCTGGCGGTCAGTAAGGATAAAATACAAAGGCCATTTTGTTGTCAGTGGCCCTCATTTATAAAACGTATGGCCTAAAACAGGCATAGGACAGGCGTACACTAATTTCTATGCAAAGCTTGTCATTTATCAACGTGATTGTAGGCTGCGAAAAAATCTCACGTCTCGTCTGACTTTGTGCACGCATGCTGGTTATAGTGCACACTTAGCAATATGGGTCGTCCCAGACAGTGTTCTGAGGAACAGCGAACTTTGATTAAAAAGTTGATTGGAGAGGGGAAAACATATAAAGAAGTGCAGAATATTATAAGCTGCTCAGCCAAAATGATTTCAAATGCCTTGAAATGGCATCCAAAGCCTAAACGATGTGGTAAATAAATGGTCAACTACCATTTGAATGGATTAAAGAATAGCCAAAATGGCAAAGGCTCAACCAATGATCAGCTCCAGGAAAATCAAAGAAGACTTAAAGTTACATAGCAAATCTATCAGCTGGAAAAGTCCGATTGCTTAAAAAAAACACACATACTGAATAAGTTGAAATTTGCCAAATGACACGTTGACTGGCCAAAGGAGAAATGGTGCAACATTCTGTGGACTGATGGACTGTAAAATTATTCTTTTTGGGTCTAGGGGCCGCAGACAGTTTGTCAGACGACCCCCATGCACTGAATTCAAGCCACAGTATACTGTGAAGACAGTAAAGCATGGTGGTGCAAAAGTCATGTTATGGGATATTTTTCATACTGGGGTGTTGGGCCTATTTATTGCATACCAGGGATCATGGATCAGTTTCAATACATCAGAATACTTAAATAGGTCATGTTGCCTTATGCTGAAGAGTAATGCCTTTGAAATGTTTTTTTCAACAAGACAATGACCCAAAACACACCAGTAAGAGAGCAAAGTCTTGGTTCCAGATGAACAAGATTGATGTTATGGAGTGGCCAGCCCAATCCTCAGACATCAATTCCATAGAGCACTTGTGGGGTGATATTATAAATGTGTTTTCTGAGGCAAAACCCAGTAATGCATAGGAATTGTGAAATGTAGTTCAATCGTCCTGGGCTGGAATACCTGTTCACAGGTGCCAGAAGTTGGTCGACTCCATCCAACACAGATGTAAAGCAGTTCTCAGAAGTAATGGTTATGAAACTAAATATTAGTGCAGTGATTCAAAGTAAAGCAAACCCTTTGAGATTTTTTTTTAGTTTATACAGTTAAATGTTTGACTTGGTAAAGAAAAATGCAAATACTACTATTTTTTGAACAGAATATTCCTTTTTCTTCACATTCTGTAAAGGTTTAACACAAACTTCATCAATTTGTTCATGTTTTGATTTGGAATTGAATGTGCAGTGATCCCATTCCAGTTGTCTTCAGAATAACAGCAGTGTGTTTAAAAAAAAAAGTGAATTATGCTTAAAATCCTTAGAATAGTTTTTAATTTTTATACTATCAATGCATTTTGGAACACTGCACATTCAATTACAAATTAAAACATGACCAAAAGTGATCTATAGCTACTGACACAGGAATGGCATGTCCTAAGGAAAGTTCATTGTAGAACTGGCTCTAGTGGCTGTATTTCTGCACCAAGGCTGAATTTCGGGAAAGAGACTTCAGATATGCTATTAGGGGACCACAAAGATCTATATAAAAGCATCCAAAAAGCACCATGTCATGGGACCTTTAACAATTCGGTATTGTTTAGATTGATTGGGGACACACTTCTCCATCATACCCAAAATTTAAAAAAAAGATTTTATTTAACAAACTGTGCATGTCTTGCAAAAGCAAAACCTCAGAATCAGTTTAAGCAACAGTTTTCCTCAAAGAAGTCTTCAAAATGTTATTAATTATTCCCCAGGGATCAATAAGAATATCCATGCCAATGTTCATATTGCAGAAATACTTTATTAATTATCATCTGAGAATTCCTAAAATCAAGAAAGTTTACATCACAGTAGTATGTTGTGACACTGAAAAAGAGCACATGTTAAGCTATAAATAATAAAACCTGACTGAAGAATTAGAAGGTCTAACACTAAGTCTTCCTTAGTGTTTGTAAGGTTTCAGTCCAATGTAAAGCTGTGAGTAGTTGATCAGCGTCTCCTGCTGCGCTGTTGTTTGGAAGTTGTTTCCGCTACACACTCTGCTTTGATGCAGCGGCACGTCTCCACCACGATGTAGCTGTGCTGGACCTTGGAGCCGTCGCCACAGGTCAGCTCCACCTGCTTCTGACTGTTGTGGCCTCTTGGCAACACTCACACTGGTGTATCATCCTGTTAGCTGCTGCAGAATATCTGCAAACACCCAGACAGAAAGAGAAAACACTCCACTGATTACAATAGCTCCTTCAACAGCCAGTGAGTTGAACATAAAGGGTTATATCCTGTTAGGATGTTACAACTGGATTTGACCAAAGACCCATCTATAAGACAGGGGTCTTATAGGTGGGTCTTTAATTAAGTATTGTGATTTAGTGTTGTGCTGACATGATGCTTGTTACTAATTAGAGTTCCTACAGCAACGTTCTAACCGGAGTGACAAAACTTTTAAAGCATGGCAGTAAAATGTGCAAATATTTAATTAGATATTGTTTTGTCTTGTAATATCTGTAAAAATATCAATTATAATCAAGAAATCAGACAAATGTAACCTTGCTATCTAGCAAGATATTTCCTGTTAGTGAACAGAGGAGTTTTCTTTTTGAAGTAAAGCTGAGATAGAACTGTAACTATTAAAAGTCACTTGTGCATTGCTATGTTTCAAGATAATATGATCAGTGACACCAAAATGATTAAGGTCTTCTGACAATTTTAGTGTCTTCCATCCCACTAGTTAGGCCATGATAAAGCTAATATAAAAAAGTAGTGATATTATCAGATAGAAATAATAGTCTGATATGACCGGTGTGGTAAACCAGGACATTGTTATTCCCCATACCCTCCAAGATGAAATAAAGTAAATTCATTTGAAGTACACCATCTGTTGACTAGCATGTATGTTAGTAGCTAGCCCACAAAGAACTGTCTGGGTCACAACACTTAGGAAGATGAGAGGACTGTTAGAAGTAAAAATATCACCAGTTCAGGTCCATCTAAAGATGTAACGAACATGAGGTAATTGTGGGCATAAATGTGTTCAACTGACACTGCCCAAAACACTGTATAAGAAGAGAGTCATGTGAAACTTAGGTCCATTTGTCTGTTCGATTGACTATTGCCTGTGGTCAGTTAAATGTATCCGGGGCAGCTTGGTTTGTTTGTTAAAATATAACAAATAAATCAGCATGGAGTGAATATGAACAGTCTCTGAAGTCTTCATGGAGTACTTGTCGGACTATTTTTTCTGTAAGAGACCTCTGTGGGGCTCATGCAGTCAGCAAGTAAAAAACTTCCAATTTCATAATAGGCCCTAGTAGTTTAATTATCTAGAAAACCATTCACAGTAACCAGTATTCTGGGCCTTTTACAGGCAACACCAATACTGTGTGTGTGTGTGTATATATATACATATAATGTACGTTTTTTCAGGATTAACCATTTTGACAATATGTAAAAAAGTGTATAGTGGAAGTTGTTACCAACCCCGCCTTTAAGGAGTACACAGTGCTGAAGCAGGCATATTGCAGTGAGGCAGCCACTACTGACAGCCACCTTTCACACAAACTCTTTCATCCCACTTCAGAAAAACTGAGCATCAAATCATAATTGTTTTGCCAATGAAGTGGAACTTGCAATGCTTAATAGACTTACATGGATGAGCTGCCACAGTGTCCCCGCAGGAAGACATGTTGACCAGCTGCGTGCTCTTACAGTCGTTCACAGTGATGACTGTCTGCTTACTCTGGACCTCACAGATGCTTCGCAGCTTGCCTGGAACATACAGTAACTGTTAAACTTGGACAATGGCACATGCTGGACAAATTTGTTCTCAAAGCTAGCTTCCTATGCTTAAAACCAATTAATGATTTTAGATTTAGTAGCTACTATCTAAATACTGTGACTTACATCTTTTGCAGCATCCATTCGAGTCAGTTGTCTCTGTGCCCTGGAGGATAAAAACACACATCATGTGAGTCAGATGGTTGTGTGTGTGTGGGGGGGGATTAGGATAGGGTTAGGGTTTGATAAACTCACGGGTTCACAGTCCAAGGGGTTAAAGGGTGGACAAGTGCTCTTGGTTTCCTTGGTAACAAGCTGTCCATTGATCTTCTCACAGGTATATTGTACACACTTGTCATTTGCAGGTACAAAGTTTTGCCAACCTGTACCAACAGAAAGAGCAAAAGTTAAGTCAGATAGTAAAGAAACAGTTATTATAACAAAGTCAACAAGGGATCATGTTTAACATAGCAACAAAACTTATTTCTGTCTACCAACTCTACCAATAACTTACACCATCAACAGTGTTTAGTTTCATTTCAAACGTAAACAACTTACTTTTCTGAAAAGTTATACAGTGAACAGCCTAGTGATTACAAATGTGAAGAAACACTCATAAATCTGCAGTGCTGACCTCAATGATGATGATTGTGTTGGTCAGGTGTGGTGACACTACAGCTCTTTGGAACACACTTCCCACAGCACTTATCAGGTACAGTCTGGTATTCATAACCCTGGAGACAGAGTGAAAGAGTGAGAAAAAAACTATTTTGCTTTGTAAAAAAATACTATTATGTAAAGTGTTGGTTGTGCACTTGAGTGTCAATTTGTGTGTTAAGCATTTCAATTGATGTGATGAAACTTTGTGAAAATCTGGAACATATATATATACACACACACACACACACACACACACACACACACCACACACACACACACACACACACACACACACACACACACATACACTTGTATAGCTGTACCAAAGAATCGTGCCTTTAAGTAAATTTTTCCCTGACTTACTTCAGAGCAGTTTGTGTTGCAGACAATGGGTTTGCAGGTAATGATGTTCAGCTCTGTGATGGGATCCATTTTGGGTCCACAGTAACATTCCTGGCAGGCCCCAGGTCTAAAAGACTCTAATGGTGCTGCTGTTGTTCTTGATGGTTGTCCCGCTCTTGATGGTGCTGCTGTTGTTCCGGATGGTTGTCCCGCTCCTGATGGGGCTGCTGTTGTTCTTGATGGTTGTCCTGCTCCTGATGGGGCTGCTGTTGTTCTTGATGGTTGTCCTGCTCCTGATGGGGCTGCTGTTGTTCTTGATGGTTGTCCTGCTCCTGATGGGGCTGCTGTTGTTCTTGATGGTTGTCCTGCTCCTGATGGGGCTGCTGTTGTTCTTGATGGTTGTCCCGCTCCTGATGGGGCTGCTGTTGTTCTTGATGGTTGTCCCGCTCCTGATGGGGCTGCTGTTGTTCTTGATGGTTGTCCTGCTCCTGATGGGGCTGCTGTTGTTTCTGATGGTGATGTTGATGGTGCGTCTAATGGTGGTACCGATATTGTTTCTGATGTTGGTATTTTGGCACCAGGCTATAGAATACACTTGATCAACCATTTATTTTAAACATCAATTCAGTATTTAAAGGAAGCTTTCACTTTTGTACTTAAAGGGTAACCCGACACAGTGTCAGGAGTTCCTAAAAGAGCTAAATCTGCCTCTTCTTGACCCAGAGGAAGGCAAACTTTAACTCCGCCTGTAATGGGAAAATTACATAGACAATGATTTTCTTAGAGTAGTTATTCACTTATTAAAGTAAGTCTTTGTTATAAGTAAAAACCTTCACATAAGCCTCTGAACATGAGCCTCCTAAAGGTATTTCCTAGAATGGGACCATCAGTGTCTAGGGACAGCTAAAAATGTTGTGACTCTGTAAATCTCCACAGTGAACAAATGGCAACCAGATGCAGGCGCCTAGAGATAGGCAAAGGTCAGTTTGCCCGATTTATAGTTAGAAACCGGACCAATCTATGGACACAACACAAAATCCTCCATCACTGAACAGAAACTTCCACAACAAGCCATAGAGATGGGTACTTTTCACCAACAAACTAACACTGCCCTAATTTCTGTTGTACCCAAAAAGGGCAAAGATGTTATGGATTCCTCAAATTCCAGGCCCATGTCTCATTGGGACTGATATTAAGCTTTATTCCAAGTCTTGGCACTCCCCTATAGAGTACTTTATTGAGAAGCTAGTCCATCCTGACCAATCAGGTTTTACATCAAGTGTCATGCTTCAGACAATGTACACAGACTATTTCATATAGAAGCCAGAAACCTTCCAACAACGGCAGCAGTTTTATCAGTGTGCAC
>NW_022604602.1:0-6957 GCF_008692095.1 Etheostoma spectabile | reverse complement strand
AAATTGTAACTGTAACGGAATACAGTTACTCATAATTAGTATTCTAAATAGGTTAACGCCGGTACATGTGTTCCATAACTCCCCAACACTAAATAATCAAAGGAGTCATGTTGTTGGTTTCTATTCTTTCAACAACATGCTTTTACAACAACATGCTACTGTTGATGTCTGGTCAATCAACAGTAGGAGTTCAAGCAGTACAAAGAATTCCAAGAGGCAATGCAACAAGTACCTGCATTAAGTCGAAATGACAAACAATCTAGCAATGTAATTTGATGCATGATTCATGCATGAAGGTGATTCCATGATTGATTGACGTGGCATGATGGCGCCAGTGTGTGAGGCAGGCCGTCAGCAGCTCCGACTGTTGTTCATGTTTATATTGCTTGTAACATTTGTGGCACATACTGTCAACGCTCTGCTGGTGTATGATCGTCAAACGCTGCTAGATCTGAGAATATCAGCCAAAAGTCTTGTCAACTTTGATTATTATGGACAGAAAACTTTGCCCCCTTTCCTATCTGACATCCCGACATACCGCGAAAGCGGCATCGCCGCCGGGGTAAGCGTGGTGGCTGTCTCGTGAGGCTGAGGGCCAGATTGGTACGTCCTGATCGGGGTGGATGCGGAGCGGGGCCTCGCCTTTGTGCCTCTCGACGTTTGCTGGATCCTGTTGCTGAGTGGTTGGTGCCAGTGGGGGCCCCGAGGTGGTGTCCGGCCCCGCGGACCCTGCAATCTCGTCTCCGTTGGCGCGGAGTAAATCTGGGGAACCTGCGGCCTCTGTGTTGGGCCTCCTGGGCGGCTGGTCGCCTGACCCGCCAGCTCTTGCCAGGTTTGGTCTGGTAAACGCCAGATCGCTTGCGAATAAATCATTTATTCTTAAGGACTTCTTCATATCCCGGGAGCTGGATTTCCTCTTTATATCCGGACCTGGCTGAGTGTTGGTGAGTCTAGTGTCTTCACTGAACTTTACCTGATGAGTGCTCCTTTTTTAACTCTCCTCGGATGTCTGGCCGCGGAGGAGGAATTGCGACTGTTTTAAGAATGACTTTAAATGTAAACAGTTATCGCTGTCCCTCTTCACCAGCTTTGAACTCAGTTTGTTTGAGCTGGGACCCTCTCACACGGTGCGCTGTGCTGTGTGCTGTGGTCTAACGGCCTCCCAAATACAACAGACACTTTTTAACTGAATTTTCTGTGTTTTTGGCTGACATTATGCCTAAATATGACCGGGTCCTTATTGTTGGAGATGTTAACATTCATGTGTGTTGCCCTGATAACCTCTTGGCGCAAGACTTTTTAAACATCATTGACTCTTTTAATCTTGTGCAGTATGTACTTGGGCCTACACATGAACGTGGTCACACACTTGATCTTGTTTTACTTATGGTTTACCTGTTCTTAACCTGGTGGTCTGTGATCCTTTTTTCTCGGATCATATGCCTGTACTGTTTGAAGCTGCTGTTCACTGTCAAACAGTGAAGCCTCGCGCCGCTGCACGCAGATGTCGCGTTATAACCCTTCCACTGCCGCTCACTTCTCCGCGGTTTTCAGCAAGATCTGCATCATTCCCGAGTCTGTGTGTGATGATACAGAGGCTCTTAATTTATGGTTTATCGACACCTGTCAAACTGCTATAGACATTGCGGCTCCATTAAAGACCAGGCAGCAGAAAGACAAATCAGAGCCTTGGCTGAATGGAACTACCCGCACTGCCAGACAGGAGTGTTGAAGAGTGAGCGAAAGTGGAGAAAGGACAAATTGCAAGTGTCTTTTCAAATACTGAGGATTGCTGCTGCGTCATTACCAATCCACTGTGAAAGAGGCTAAAAGAAAATATTTTTCTGATATGTTCTTCTAAACGGTGTTAACCCTGCGTGTTGTTTGAAGTTATCAACTGCTCTGAATGCACCACAGACTCTAATTGAGGCCTCTCCTGCTGTGTGTGAGAATTTTCTTAACTAATTCATTGATAAAATCACTTCTACCAGAGCACTTATTTCACCTTCTGCTTCCGACCCTTCTGTGTTTTGTCCCTGCCCTGCTGTGTTTGACACCTTTGAGCCTGTGACCCTGCCTTTTCTGCAGGACATTGTGGTCATCTGAAGCCCTCGGGTTCTCCAGCTGATACTGTCCCATCTAAATTTTTTAAGGAGATTTTTACCACTGTTGGGCCCACCTTGTCTCACAGTTATTAACAGCAGCCTGTCTTCTGGAGTAGTTCCTGCGAATCTTAAACATGCAGTTGTGCTGCCTTTTATTAAGAAACCTGGGCTGGATCCTACTATTTTGTCTAATTTTAGGCCTATCTCCAGATTGCCTTCGTTCTAAAATCTTAGAGAAGATTGTATATTCCCAGCTCATGGATTTTAAATGACAAACAATTCTCGAAAAGTTCCAATCCGGTTTTTAAACCATTGCACAGCACAGAATCAGCACTTTTAAGAGTTAATGATTTTTTTTTTTAGCTACTGACTCTGGTCACTGTGTTGTTCTTGTACTTTTAGATATGACTGCTGCATTTGATACAGTGGACCATGAAATCCTGATTGCTCGTTGGAGCAGTGGGTGGGCGTCAGTGGCACAGCACTGGAGTGGTTCAGGTCCTACCTGTCACATCGGACTTTCTGTGTCGGCTTTGATGATCGGTGCTCCACTGCTCCTCTCTCATGTGGGGTTCCACAGGGCTCGGTACTTGGCCCTCTTTTATTTTCTCTCTATCTACTCCCACTTGGCTCTATTCTCAGGAAACATGGCATTTCTTTCATAGTTATGCGGACGACAGCCAGATTTATGTCCCCCTCAAAAAATCAGATTCTAACACTGTGAACCCACTGCTACAGTGTCTACAGGACATTAAGGCTTGGATGTCCTTAAACTTTCTAAATTTTAATGAAAAAAAAGACCGAAAGTCATGGTCTTTGGTGGCACTTCTCTGACCTCCTCCCAAGTTGATTTGGGTTCTTTGGCGCAGTATCGCAAGCCGATTGTAAAAAATTTGGGTGTAAAAGTGGACTCAGAACTTAAATTTGACAGCCAGATTAAAGCAGTGGTGAAGTCTAGCTTTTTTTCAGTTAAGGCAGCTAGCAACAAATTAAACCAGTCCTTCAGAGACAAAACTTTGAGACAGTAATCCATGCCTTTCTGACCACTCGGTGGATACTGTAATGCACTTTATATGGGGGCTAGCGGGTCCTCCATTGCTGTCTTCAGCTTGTACAAAATGCTGCTGCACGTCTTTTAACAGGCACTAGCAAGTATGTGCACAATTCACCTATTTTAGCTTCACTCCACTGGCTGCCCGTCAATTTTAGGATTCATTTTAAAATTCTTTTAATTGCTTTTAAAGCCTTGAAGGGCCTTGCCCCCCCTACCTCTCTGAGCTGCACCCCTACAACCCTAGCCGATCTCTCAGGTCAGCTGACCAGCTGCTCCTGACGGTGCCTAAAGCTAGGCTTAAGCTCAGGGGGGGACCGTGCGTTTGCCGTCGCAGCTCCAAAACTTTGGAATGGGCTGCCTCTGCACATTAGACAGGCCTCCTCTCTGTCTCATTTTAAACTCTTCTTAAAACCCACCTCTTTTCTTTGGCTTTTAACACCAGGTAGAGTGATGATTTGTATGTATTATCCTTTACCACACACGCGTAGTGCATTTTATGTTTTATTTATTATACCTATTATATTGTGCTTATTGTGTTATCTTTTATTGCATTTCGTTGCCTTGTACCTGTACATGTAATGACAATA
Organism: Etheostoma spectabile; assembly: GCF_008692095.1. Taxonomy (NCBI): domain Eukaryota; kingdom Metazoa; phylum Chordata; class Actinopteri; order Perciformes; family Percidae; genus Etheostoma; species Etheostoma spectabile. The sequence continues at coordinate 3,211 of NW_022604602.1, read as the reverse complement.
AAGTTGAATCTAATCTGAATCTAATCTTATCTATTTATTCTGTATGATCATTTTGTGCAGCACTTTGGAAACCTTGTGTTTGTTAAAATTGTGCTATATAAATAAAGTGGATTGGATTGGATTGAATTATACCATATTCTGAACATTATTGTCAATCTTCTGATTGGAAATTTTTTACTGGGTAACGCCTGAAAGAAATCGCTGGCCCATCAATCTGGGCAATCCCAGTTTTTACACTTCGGCAACTGTTTCAACTCTAATCTTGTTTAAGTTTGTTTAGAAGTAGACCCAGACTTCACTTAAACATACAGTGTGAGATGTATGCTTATATTCATCTGTGTATTTCTTGAGATTACTTTTATTAAAATAAAACTAAAGTTCTAATTAGACACAAACCCAGCTCCAGAAGCTTCAGCCTCTTTTTTATGGGATTGTGCCAAAGCCTATAGTAGAGGCCTTATTATTGCATTTTCAAGTGCTTTAAAAACAGAAACACCAGTTATCAACCTATGTCTCATTGTGTGTGTTATGTGTTGTTACAGTTACGTCTCCTGTGTGTGGCCACTCAACATGGTGATCTGCAGAGTGTGTGTTACCTCCTGAAAGAAGCCCATATCTCTGTGCCCCAGGAGCCGTCCAACAGCAACCCAGCCATCCTGGCAGCATACTATGGCCATGCCAGCTTGGTCAAAGAGCTGCTGGATTCCATACCTGGTAGGAGGAGAATTTTCAGGATTTATACTGTTCATTTTTAAATCCTGAGGCCTGATTGCTTACATTTGCGTTGCCACTGTTACTGCTATTAAAGTTCATGTTTTTAAAAACCCTAAACGAAAATAACATTAATTACTGTAAGAAGGGGCACCCAGCATTCAATCAGTTTACTAGTTATAGATAACACACTCTCAGAGCGTGAAGCAGTGTATAATGTCCACTATGGCTCTAGACAAACCATATCAAGTCTGAGAAGATAACCCTTGCTTGGAGAATACAAATGTAGACAAAAAACAAATGTATGCAAAAAAAAAGCATTACAAACTGATAGTGTGGAGTTGGTCAAGAGATGGCCATTTACCAGACAAAGAGGGTCTAATAAAACAATAAGGGTTGAAGTGTGGGAAATGTAGGATTCAATTTTTAAAACAAAACTAGGGTAAAAGTCAGGATGTTCAGTTCTCTGCTGCGCTTAAACAATATAAAAACACTGCCATAGTTACGCTGTGATATTGACGGGATGGGTTCCTACGAGTGATGTATAAAACCCTGGTTGTCTAAATCTGGAATTTAGTCATTGGTACTATGCAGTTTCAGGGCACAAATGCTTTGGCTGCTCACTATACTCATGATATGTTTTGTAGCATATAAAAAACACCATATGGACATGTTTACAATCCTAACTATATGACAGTCTTGATTAAAGGTATAATATGTAGGACTTATTGCTTACTTTTTGTAACCACATAGTGTTTATAAAGTGGGCCCCACCTACCCGACTCAACGAGACAGAGAGAGAAGAAAGAGGAGGAGAGGAGATAGAAAGAGCAGCAGTGGTCAAAAGAGCTAGTGTGTAAAAAAGAGAAGTAGTGTCAAACAAAGATAAGACTGGGGAAATCCCTTGTTACAACAGCTCACAAAAAATCACACATCAGAATAAGAAGACTATACAGAATTATTAGAAAAATGGATAAGAGTAGTAATAGTAATAATATGTACACTATTATTAACACCTTATTTTAAACAGACAGGTAAAAAATAAAAATAATATAAAGACATTGCAAAGAGGCAGTACCTGGGAATGAGAACGGACTGCACACCCTGCAGCATGTTTTTGGCTGGGGGTTACACACCCACATGGGGCCAAACGGCTCTTGTTGACACCCAGAAACTTCATACACACAGATCTGCAGATACAGACACCACCCACACACTTCTAGTGGGTCATAAGTATCGATTAAGATAGATTTTTCTTTCTTTTTTTTAGTTTAAAACAGTTTTTTATTGAAATACTGCATAATTTACCTTCCTAAAGATCACCATTCTACATTACTTAACATTACCTTGCTCTTAATTAAGGCTCTGGCACAATGGCATGACCATGTTGTAAGCTTGTTGGGAGGAGTCAACATGATATTGCCTTTTTTTCTTCATCTTCAAGTTAAATGAACTGAAAGGAGAATATAAAACATCATTTTAACAAAGATACATTAATTGAGTCTGATATGTACATCACAGGTAATTTAAAGCTTACAAATTACAGTATAATTATTGTGTAACAATATATATATCCATAAAGGGCTTGAAATAGAGAAGTGAAGCCTATTTGCTTAAAAGAGAGAAAGAATATAAAAAGATTGACCCTTTATAATATTTTACATTCTCATCAAACAATGACAAAAAACAAAAATGCCCAAAAATATCTTTCTGACAGGGAAACCTTGGAGGTTCAACTCAAGCTGGTCTCATGGAAACATGAAAATACATATCGTCTATCAGATTGGGACTGGACTAAAGGCAGCTCTGCAGTGCAGTCTGAGTGGTTGTTAATGAAGAAAAGTGTGTCTGTGTCCTGACTGAGGCTGATTGGCTCTCTCTCAGGTCCATGTTTAAGGGGAGACTTGCTGAACTGGATGCTAGCCACATCTTGCCAGCAGGGTCACCTGGACGTAGTCCGGCTCCTGGTCCATGGCTATGATGTTGATGCCAAGGACTGCGCCATCCACAGCAATGAGTTTGCTGTAATCACCGGGTTGCCGCTATACGCTGCTGCACAAGCAGGTATGCAGACACACACCACACACACACACACACACACACACACACACACACACACACACACACACACACACCACACACACCACAACACACACACACACACACACACACACAGGTTCACTCCAGACATCTTTTGTACTTCCAACACAGCAAACGGTGGTAACGTGGGGACCACATTTTGTATTTGCTGCTTTACTGATACAAAATTCTCAAACCAAAAAACAAAAACATTATTTCTACATTGCCTTCAAAAAGTACTACTGCCTTAATGTCCACCTAACGTACAGCAGTAAATGATTACGCAGATAGACCGAACCAAAGTTCTTTTTTTTTTTCTTTTTTTTTACATGTTTTTTAGATGAAACAGACACTGAACTACAGGCCTAATCTAAAGGGTCTTTAGGAAATGCAAATAAACAATGGGTTAACATTCTCAAAG
>NW_022604601.1:0-25430 GCF_008692095.1 Etheostoma spectabile | reverse complement strand
ACACACACACACACACACACACACCACACACACACACACACACACACACATACGGGTTTATGTGTACTAAAGGGACACTGCGGCCCAAACAGGTTTTTTGCTACATTAGAGGGGCTCCCCTTTCCACTTGCTTCACAAAGATGTGGTTGGTATCAAAAAATCTGTTTTAAGCCATACAACACAAATTCCACTTCAAATATTGAATACACACAAAACAACTCAAAATGTAACAACCTGACAACATGGCGAATTCTGAGGACAAAGTTAATGAGGTGCATAAGCCCCGCCCCTGACACAAATCGAAATTATAAGGACTAGCCCATTTGTGAGGACATCAGCTATACACACACACAAAAATGTCATTGAGGTGCATTAAAGGGTCAATCATGATTAAAGGAACATGTCCACACACATACACAGTAAGTGAAGGCACTGTGCATTAAAAGGACACACCTAACATAAGAGGACAGTTTTTAACAGACAAGATAAACCTCTCTCTTTTTATATTTATATTGATATACATACATAAATAGATATAGATAGTTGTGTGCAACCATTTTATTGTCTGATTTATGTCTTTTGCTTCAAACTTCAAAGTCATTGCTAATACAAGTGGTATTTAATAAGGTACACATGCAGCCATAACATGGCTGAGGCAGTAGGCCCACTTTAAAGCTCAGTGTTCTCCTGAAATACAATCCTATTAGTGGGATATGACTGGTAACCTACATCCAGTGTTACCTCGTAAAAGACAGATTATACAAACAGACAAATGACATCAGTCAGTGAAAAAGTGCCATTTTAATACAAACAGCAGTTTACAAAAAAACTGAGGCATCAGCAGAAACTTGCCCTTTTTTAAGAACAAAGAACTACAACATCATTGCATCATAACAGCAACATAACACTTTATTGGCTGGTTTTCTTTTTCAGAGTTATGCCCCGATTTCTAACAAAGACTCTAATGTTTTGAAGTGACCGCTTATCAAGATCAGGATGTTCAGCGTTCTTGCACTGCATTCTTGTGGCCAGTTTTCCCTTGGCAATGTGCTTTTTAAAATGTCTCATTATAGCGGCAACCTCTTTTGGGGACCACTGCCTTTTCCGTTTCCTTCTTTGATTCTGTCTCTCCGGGCAATCTCCAGGAGACACTACAAAAGTGATAAAACATACTTGGTCAGTGGAAATCCACATGCCTAGAGTACACCTATGCACAGAAATGTTTTTACCTAGTAAATCAACAACTTCAAAGTGTTGTAAACTAGCCATGCACAAATCTGACTTTTTCTCCTGATTTTGATTTCCCATCTGACGGTATTGGTACTGGTAAATACCATGTAGTGATCAAATGCTAATGCTCTCTGTCGTGCCCTATTTAAAATGTGTAAAACTCACTGGTTGGCTCTCATAGATCATTCTTTTATGTTTAAGGTCTTTCTGGGCTGCTCTTTATGTCAAACTTTGTGAGCTATGTAAAATGTATTTCATCCTGAAAATCTAAATTACTTCATAACACACACACACACACAAAAGAACATGTGAAAATCGAGTTTTAGGAGGGATATTCAGTCAGATCAGTTTCACATAAGCAGACCCCTAATCACATCCAAATGGATTCTATTTTTAAATAAAATCCTACCACAGCCTTTAAACTATCATGATTATCTTGTGAAGCACATGAAGGAATGAATGAATTACTATCATCAATAGCTTTCTATTCAGACAGAGCAGAGTGGGAACCAACTGACTCTAAAAAGGTGACCAACTAGTAGGGTTTTTGGTGTGTTTGTTGCATTCACCAGGTTGGTCATGCTCCTCTGCTGTCCTGCCATGCTCTTTGTTCACCCTGTCTATGTATTCGTTGAACGCTGCAAAAGAGAAAAAAATACTTATCAATGTCAACTAAAACACTGTTTTTAATATTTAATCTTCATTTCAATTGTAATTTTATTTAAAGCTTAGTATAAATCTACAAAACAATGTAAACTTCATTTTCAAACGCTTTGGAGCATTCTACAGCCACTGGCTAGGAGATGGAGATCATAAAAGTGATGGCAATCTCAATATATATGTAAGTAATCTAACCAAATATTATTGTAAAGCAAAAAAGGAGAGTGCTTGAGTGGAACACAATGTAAAGCAAAAGAGTGAGATCCACCAAACAGACCAGTTGATTTAGGGGACAAACGGCAAGCAGAGGCTCATTCATTCGGGACACTATTAAAATCACTTCAAAGTTTATCGTACCTGTAGATGTGCCTTCTAGGGAAGAGTCAATATCTGTGAATGAAAAATAAAAACTTAATTAGGAATATATTGAAACTTACAGTAGCAAAGTCTACATGCAATAAATCAAACATCAATGAACATACTAGCAGTCTGAGGTAGAGGAAAATACAGTCTGAGGTAGAGGAAAATACAGTCTGAGGTAGAGGAAAAAACAGTCTGAGGTAGAGGAAAAAACAGTCTGAGGTAGAGGAAAATACAGTCTGAGGCAGAGGAACATACAGTCTGTAGCAGAGGAACATACAGTCTGAGGTAGAGGAACATACAGTCTGTGTTAGAGGAACATACAGTCTGAGGTAGAGGAACATACAGTCTGAGGTAGAGAAACATACAGTCTGTGTTAGAGGAGCATACAGTCTGAGGTAGAGGAAAATACAGTCTGAGGTAGAGGAACGTACAGTCTGTGTTAGAGGAACATACAGTCTGTAGCAGAGGAACATACAGTCTGTAGCAGAGGAACATACAGTCTGAGGTAGAGGAACATACAGTCAGTGTTAGAGGAACATACAGTCAGTGTTAGAGGAACATACAGTCTGAGGTAGAGGAACATACAGTCTGTGTTAGAGGAACATACAGTCTGTGTTAGAGGAACATACAGTCTGAGGTAGAGGAACATACAGTCTGTGGTAGAGGAACATACAGTCTGTGGCAGAGGAAATACAGTCTGAGGTAGAGGAAAATACAGTCTGAGGTAGAGGAACATAGAGTCTGAGGCAGAAAAACATACAGTCTGAGGAAGAGGAACATACAGTCTGAGGTAGAGGAACATACAGTCTGTGGCAGAGGAACATACAGTCTGTGGTAGAGGAACATACAGTCTGAGGTAGAGAAACATACAGTCTGAGGCAGAGGAACATACAGTCTGTGTTAGAGGAACATACAGTCTGTGTTAGAGGAACATACAGTCTGTGGTAGAGGAACATACAGTCTGTGTTAGAGGAACATACAGTCTGTAGCAGAGGAACATACAGTCTGTAGCAGAGGAACATACAGTCTGAGGTAGAGGAACATACAGTCAGTGTTAGAGGAACATACAGTCTGAGGTAGAGGAACATACAGTCTGTGTTAGAGGAACATACAGTCTGTGGTAGAGGAACATACAGTCTGTGTTAGAGGAACATACAGTCTGTGTTAGAGGAACATACAGTCTGTGTTAGAGGAACATATAGTCTGAGGTAGAGGAACATACAGTCTGTGGCAGAGGAAAATACAGTCTGAGGTAGAGGAAAATACAGTCTGAGGTAGAGGAACATACAGTCTGTGGTAGAGGAACATACAGTCTGAGGCAGAGGAACATACAGTCTGAGGCAGAGGAACATACAGTCTGAGGCAGAGGAACATACAGTCCGAGGCAGAGGAGCATACAGTCTGAGGTAGAGGAAAATACAGTCTGAGGTAGAGGAACGTACAGTCTGTGTTAGAGAAACATACAGTCTGTGGTAGAGAAACATACAGTCTGTGTTAGAGGAACATACAGTCTGAGGTAGAGGAACATACAGTCTGTGTTAGAGGAACATACAGTCAGTGTTAGAGGAACATACAGTCTGAGGTAGAGGAACATACAGTCAGTGGTAGAGGAACATACAGTCTGTGGCAGAGGAAAATACAGTCTGAGGTAGAGGAAAATACAGTCTGAGGTAGAGGAACATACAGTCTGAGGCAGAAAAACATACAGTCTGAGGAAGAGGAACATACAGTCTGAGGTAGAGGAACATACAGTCTGTGGCAGAGGAACATACAGTCTGTGGTAGAGGAACATACAGTCTGAGGTAGAGAAACATACAGTCTGAGGCAGAGGAACATACAGTCTGTGTTAGAGGAACATACAGTCTGTGGTAGAGGAACATACAGTCTGTGTTAGAGGAACATACAGTCTGTAGCAGAGGAACATACAGTCTGTAGCAGAGGAACATACAGTCTGTAGCAGAGGAACATACAGTCTGAGGTAGAGGAACATACAGTCAGTGTTAGAGGAACATACAGTCTGAGGTAGAGGAACATACAGTCTGTGTTAGAGGAACATACAGTCTGTGGCAGAGGAAAATACAGTCTGAGGTAGAGGAAAATACAGTCTGAGGTAGAGGAACATAGAGTCTGTGGTAGAGGAACATACAGTCTGAGGCAGAGGAACATACAGTCTGAGGCAGAGGAACATACAGTCCGAGGCAGAGGAACATACAGTCTGAGGTAGAGAAACATACAGTCTGAGGTAGAGGAACATACAGTCTGTGTTAGAGGAACATACAGTCTGTAGCAGAGGAACATACAGTCTGTAGCAGAGGAACATACAGTCTGTGGCAGAGGAAAATACAGTCAGTGTTAGAGGAACATACAGTCTGAGGTAGAGGAACATACAGTCTGTGTTAGAGGAACATACAGTCTGTGGTAGAGGAACATACAGTCAGTGGTAGAGGAACATACAGTCTGTGGCAGAGGAAAATACAGTCTGAGGTAGAGGAAAATACAGTCTGAGGTAGAGGAACATACAGTCTGAGGTAGAGGAACATACAGTCTGTGTTAGAGGAACATACAGTCTGTGGTAGAGGAACATACAGTCTGTGGTAGAGGAACATACAGTCTGTGGTAGAGGAACATACAGTCTGTGGTAGAGGAACATACAGTCTGTGGCAGAGGAACATACAGTCTGTGGTAGAGGAACATACAGTCTGAGGTAGAGAAACATACAGTCTGAGGCAGAGGAACATACAGTCTGTGGTAGAGGAACATACAGTCTGTGTAGAGAAACATACAGTCTGTGGTAGAGGAACATACAGTCTGTGTTAGAGGAACATACAGTCTGTAGCAGAGGAACATACAGTCTGTAGCAGAGGAACATACAGTCTGTAGCAGAGGAACATACAGTCTGAGGTAGAGGAACATACAGTCAGTGTTAGAGGAACATACAGTCTGAGGTAGAGGAACATACAGTCTGTGTTAGAGGAACATACAGTCTGTGTTAGAGGAACATACAGTCTGTGTTAGAGGAAAATAGTCTGAGGTAGAGGAACATACAGTCTGTGGCAGAGGAAAATACAGTCTGAGGTAGAGGAAAATACAGTCTGAGGTAGAGGAACATACAGTCTGAGGTAGAGGAACATACAGTCTGTGGTAGAGGAACATACAGTCTGTGTTAGAGGAACATACAGTCTGTGTTAGAGGAAAATAGTCTGAGGTAGAGGAACATACAGTCTGTGGCAGAGGAAAATACAGTCTGAGGTAGAGGAAAATACAGTCTGTGGTAGAGGAACATACAGTCTGAGGTAGAGGAACATACAGTCAGTGGAAACGAAACATACAGTCTGTGGTAGAGGAACATACAGTCTGTGGTAGAGGAAAATACAGTCTGTGGTAGAGGAACATACAGTCTGAGGTAGAGTAACATACAGTCTGTGGTAGAGGAACATACAGTCTGTGGCAGAGGAACATACAGTCTGTGGTAGAGGAACATACAGTCTGAGGCAGAAGAACATACAGTCTGAGGTAGAGGAACATACAGTCTGAGGCAGAGGAACATACAGTCTGTGGCAGAGGAACATACAGTCTGTGGTAGAGGAACATACAGTCTGAGGTAGAGAACATACAGTCTGAGGCAGAGGAACATACAGTCTGTGGTAGAGAAACATACAGTCTGTGGCAGAGGAACATACAGTCTGTGGTAGAGGAACATACAGTCTGAGGCAGAGGAACATACAGTCTGTGCTAGAGGAACATACAGTCTGTGGCAGAGGAACATACAGTCTGAGGCAGAGGAACATACAGTCTGAGGTAGAGGAACATACAGTCTGTGGCAGAGGAACATACAGTCTGTGGCAGAGGAACATACAGTCTGAGGTAGAGGAACATACAGTCTGTGATAGAGGAACATACCGTCTGAGGTGCCTGGAGGTTCCTCAACAGGTGGCCTGTCAATGGAGACATTGCAGATCTTCTGTGAATGGCAGGGTAGATGGCTTGTTAAAGTGTTCCTCATTCAAGGTGGTCAAAGCTGTGTGAGAGACAAGTTCAGACCATTTGGAGGTATACAGTGTTTTGAATGTCTGGGTCGACTTTTTCAGTTCCCTGTCCCCTGACAATATACTCAGCTTTACCTTTAATACTAAGCCATCTCAAGGCAGAAAAGGGTCCGTTGCACACGGCACATTTCTCGAAGCTTGGAACTACTGAGGAAACCACATCGTGTTTGCAGTTCTGTTGACAAAAATGTATATTTGAGATAGCATTATAAATTTTAGTTTAGTGTTGATAAAGAAGCTTATGATACAAAACATTTTTGCTGAAATACAACCTTTACTGTGTGACTGATGATATATCCAGATATAATTTATTCCTTTAGTGCAGATCAAAATTAAATAAAAAAAAATGAAATGTTGCCTAAACATTAAACATTAACCAGGGAAAGACAGTAATACCAATTGCTTCTCCTAATAATATGAACAACTTATAGAATAACTATTTTATTAAAGAAACTTACTTGATGAATATTGTCCGAGTGACAATCAGGAATTGTCATGTCTGGACAAGAAAGGAGAGGAGGCATGGTAGGAGAATCTCTCTCATCCAATACCTAAAATAAAACACAACAATGATGAAAAACGGCTTTTTTTAAAGATTATTTTGGTGCATTTTTAGGCCTTTAATGACAAGACAGCAGAAGAAATGAAGAGGAGTAAACCTCTATATATGGGTGCCTGCTCTACCAACTGAGCTATCCGGGCGCCCGGACATTCATGTTTTTAATGAAGAATTGTATTTTATTTGTAACAGGAAAAAAATCAACCACTTAAAATTATTGTGGATCTAATATTGAACAGAAATATTAATACTACTAATACTACTTAAACAAACATACAGAGTCCCATATCTTGTTAATATTACAATAAAGGGTGTGTCCAAATTCACAGTCCTTTCAGTGTCAATACCTGACCCGTATAGGTAAACTGAGGCCTGTGTAGCTAAACCCTCAAATAACAGAAGTGTTTTGCTAGTGAAAAGATGTAATGTACTGTACATGTCAACATTAACTGGAGATGAAGTCACCTGTTCAAAATCTTTGAGTCTGTCCGATACCACGGCAGCATGGTGATCCTCTACATCAGTTGAAATCTTGTGTAGAAAAAGGGGGAGCAAGATAAAGAGTCAGGTTTACAGTATGTTCACATACATATTTGTACAATCATTAACAGAAATGTATTCAGTTAAGCACAGTGACATCTATTTTTGAACATTGTAGTTACTGATATCCTAAAAGATAATAATCCATACCCCTCCCTCAAATATCAACATCTAGTAAAACTGCTTTGCAACTGAAAAGATCTGATGTCAATATCAACATTAAATTGAGATTAAGTCACCTTTTCAACATCTTTGAGGCTGTCAGATGCCACAACCACATGGTGACCCTCTGCCTCAGTTGATATCTTGTATAGAAAAAAGGGGGAAATTATCATTAATTAACCAGTAAGGCAAAATAAGATTATGCTTGTAGATATGGAGTGAGGTAACAACTTAATTATCTATACAGGAGTAAGATTTGGCCTCAGGTTTACAGTATGTTCACATGAATATTTGTACAGTCATTCCCAGAAACTTAATCAGTATGTCACAAATGACTGTAGTTACTGATATCCTAAAAGCTAATAAAACATTATGATCTAAGAAAATGATAAATGATTGTGATAAGATGATAATCTAGTGAAATGATGATAGTAAAGTGAAGAAATCCTCTTGACATACACACCAATAAAGAAACACTAAACAGTATCCATACACAGTTCTCATAGAGTATACACCTGAAAAATACCTGTAAGCTGAGGACTGTGTATCGGAACCGTGAAATATCATTACCTTAAAAACTGCTTTGCTACAGAAAAGATATGATATCAATATCAACGTTTAAAATGAAGTCACCTGTTCAACATCTTTGAGGCTGTCACATATCACGACGGCATGGTGATCCTCTGTCTCCGTTGAAATCTAGCATAGAAAATTGGAAAAAAAAGTAATTAGATAACCAGTATGGCACAACACGTGGATCTATTTAAGAGAACAACAAGGGCTCAAATATACAATATGCAAACATAAAATGTGTTCAGCCATTCACAGTAATTATGTCAGTGCAGCATCGTGACATCCATTACTGGAAAATTAATGGACAACAAATGAGTGAAGTTACTGATATCTTGAAAGCTAACAATACAATTACATACTAAGGTAAATATATTGATATAAATGAGGCAGTTTTGTAGTGTAATGATGATAGTGAATCTAAATATTAATCTTTGGATAAACACAATACAAAATTTAACAGTATCCATTCACAGTCCTCACAGTGTATACACCTGACCGGTACATTCACACTAAGGACTGTTTGTGTACACCATTTAGCCCTGAAAATCCATTTCTCAACAATCTTACCATAAATAGATTATTTGAACCAATTGAAGATGTTATGCATCTAATATTACAAGGATATACTAAATGTAAGAAACCAAGTTTCAAGGGAACCCAATAATGTACAACTTGTCTGTTAAATAAAACACATAACAGTATCCATACACACTCAATATGTATATAAAGTTATTTGGCGAGGGAGATTCTCCAGTCAAGTCCCCTGTCCAGTTCTGACCAGACATGACACTTGTCATACCTGAATATTGCCCAGACAACATTCATCAGGTAACTTTAAAAAATGTATTCTTGAGTTTTATATTATTGTGAAAAGGTTAAAGACATTCTGAGGGCTGTGTATACAGAAACAGTCCTTAGTATGTATGTATGTACCGGTCAGGTGTATCCTCTAAGAGGACTGTATATGGATACTATTAAGTTTTGTATTGTGTGTATGCAAAGATGATTTTTACACTTTATACAAAACAGTCCTTAGTGTGCATGTACTGTCAGGTGTATACACTAAGAGGACTGTGTATGGATACTATTACGTTTTGTATTGTGTGTATGCAAAGTCGATTTTTACACTTTATACAAAACAGTCCTTAGTGTGCATGTACTGTCAGGTGTATACACTAAGAGGACTGTGTATGGATACTATTACGTTTTGTATTGTGTGTATGCAAAGTCGATTTTTACACTTTATACAAAACAGTCCTTAGTGTGCATGTACTGTCAGGTGTATACACTAAGAGGACTGTGTATGGATACTATTACGTTTTGTATTGTGTGTATGCAAAGATGATGTTTACACTTTATACAAAACAGTCCTTAGTGTGCATGTACTGTCAGGTGTATACACTAAGAGGACTGTGTATGGATACTATTACGTTTTGTATTGTGTGTATGCAAAGATGATTTTTACACTTTGTACATGAACAGTCCTTAGTTTGTATGTACTGGTCAGGTGTATACACTAAGAGGACTGTGTATGGATACTATTACGTTTTGTATTGTGTGTATACAAAGTCGATTTTTACACTTTATACAAAACAGTCCTTAGTGTGCATGTACTGTCAGGTGAATACACTAAGAGGACTGTGTATGGATACTATTACGTTTTGTATTGTGTGTATGCAAAGCTGATTTTTACACTTTATACATGAACAGTCCTTAGTTTGTATGTAATGGTCAGGTGTATACACTAAGAGGACTGTGTATGGATACTATTAAGTTTTGTATTGTGTGTATGCAAAATCGATTTTTACACTTCATACATGAACAGTCCTTAGTTTGTATGTACTGGTCAGGTGTATACACTAAGAGGACTGTGTATGGATACTATTACGTTTTGTATTGCGAGTATGCAAAGTCGATTTTTAAACTTTATACATGAACAGTCCTTAGTTTGTATGTACTGGTCAGGTGTATACACTAAGAGGACTGTGTATGGATACTATTACGTTTTGTATTGCGAGTATGCAAAGTCGATTTTTACACTTTATACATGAACAGTCCTTAGTGTGTATGTACTGGTCAGGTGTACACACTAAGAGGACTGTGTATGGATACTATTAAGTTTTGTATTGTGTGTATGCAAAGATGATTTTTACACTCACTATCATTACACTACATTTCTGTCTCATTTACTGTATATAAACACATACAATAATGAAACTAAATGTGTTTTTACACAAATTGTTAATTCAGTTTTATTTTGTATTATGGCTAAAAACATAAAGCAATCCGTTTAGTTTCTATTGCAATACCTAACTCCTTTCTCTTGTGATTACATATTATTTCATGGCATTCCATGTGAACTGGTCTTCTGTTAATGTCACTGTCAATTAAACCTGATAAACCACATCCACACAGGGATGATAAAAAATAGCCTGGGTTTTTTAAAAGTTTGGATTCAAACACAAAATGTAAGTGATTTCTTTCCACTTCAATTTTTGTGGATATAATATTATAGAGAAATGTTGATACTACTAATTATACTACATAGCTAACGTCATATATACGGAGTGACATTTTCCAATAATCGTACTATGGAGGGATAATGTCCAAATACCCTGTCATCTAGATGTCTACAACTGACCAGTACATGTACACTGAGGACTGTGTATGTACAACATTTAGCCCTATAAATCCATTTCCAATCATACTATATAGTCACAGTATCTAAATACACTGTCCCTAGAGTGTCTTTAAATAACCACTTTAGACATATTGAGGAGTGTGTATCTTCACTAGGGCTGCACAATTAATACAATTTTAATCTCAATATCGAATTTGACTTGCCACGATCAAATTTGCGTGATCGAGCGATTTTTTTAAATGCGTCATTTCATAGAACGCTGAGTTTTTTTGCATAGCGCATCTACCGCTCCGTAAACCGCTGTCTGCTCATGAGCCAGTCAGAGTAGTTCCCTGCACCGCGCAGCTTAGTTTCTAGATGTAGACAATCACAGAGGACAGAGTAGCGTGAGGAAAACTCAACAGATAGCAGTTGGTTATACGTCGGTCTCAAGGTTTACCAGTTTACCAGTAAACGCAACATCTTGTCCCGTCTGTGTTATTCAGACAACAGCAGTGACCAGTTGTTATTAACACAGCTGTATATTGTTAAGTATGAGGGGCAAACCTGTATTTGTACCAGTGTTTCCGTGGTAACTCTGCTATCGCGGCCGCCATGGCAAAGAACGCAGAAGAAGTTATTGAACGCAACCAACTTCAGTTGGTAGAGTAATGGCGTGTGAGACGGAGCTGCTGGACCTGAATGAGGTGTGACCCATGAGCAGAATATTATAGTTCATAAAAATGCAGCGCAGTGACGATACAGGGATTTCATTAACACAACGTGTAATTTCGCTGACCCGCCGTTCGACCCGTGCTGGACCCATCCATAATGAATCAGCCGTCTCTCTGTGAGTAGCATAAACGTCCATTGCACTCCCTCTCCCTCCCCAGCTCCTTTAATCAGTTATTGTTGAAAACAAGTGAAGAAGCTTTCACAGAGATACATTTTTTTTTAAATATATGCTAGGTTACTTATTTAAGATGGCTAATTTTCATTTACATGTGTTGCAGATGTGTGTCTATACAACATACAACTTCAACATAAGAATGTAGCATAATATGGATGTGAAAGCAGTTATAAATAGCCTATGTGACAATAAAACATGTTTTGGTTAAAATCAACAAATAATTGTGAATTAATCGTGATCACAATAATCGTGATTATCATTTTGGCCACAATTGTGCAGCCCTAGTCTGTATCCTCCAATATCCTGTCAAAAATGTTTTGAAACTGAAAAAATCTGATGATCATAACAACATTCCACGGACATTAAGTCAATATTTGAGCTGTATGGTGACCCTCTGCCTCAGTCAAATGACTGACAGAAATACAAGTGGCAGTGGAAGAGTCTTGCTCTCTTGCTTTAATGGTTCAGCTATGTTACGCAGCCTGTTAGGAAAGCCAGTCAGGAAATGTTTTCTTCACTCTGAAACATTGAACTCCATCACTACAATCCCCTAACATCAGTCACACATGTATATCTTCACCCGCTGCTCCCCTTGTTCTATACATTGGAGAGATTGACAGACCGACATGAGTCAAAGTGAATATTTTGTCATTCTCATCTCCCATTCCTAGCAATAAAGTGGAGAAGCTTGATCCATGATGCAATGGTGCTGTGTGATAGTGTTTAGACTGCTCTAACACAGAGTTGGCTCATTTCAATCACCAATGTTGTTAAAAGGAATGTTGGATTAATGATTTCCCAAATTTGGTTTGTGTTTGTTTACATATTACAAGTGCCTGTCAACAAACACATTTTGTAATTTGGTAGAGGAGAAACAGCACAACATCATGGGTCTGGGCCATTACACTGAGTGCACTGCATGACAGACAGGAGTCAAACTTCACCTTTCATTCAATGAAAATGAAGTGTAGGTCAAGCTGAAATGCACAAATAAGTCAACAACACTTGTTGTTGATAGCTAAGAGTTACCAACCCAACTTGTTTGCAGAGAGAGAAACAATCTAAACATCTCTGTAATAAATTTCTTTCTGTACCTTTGATCTCCACGGCCAGTCTGAGTCTCCATAGTTGTATGTGATCTCCTCCCCTGGCCTGATGTCCTTGATGGCAAACAAACACAGATGAGGCTTTCCTTCAACAGTTTGGGTCTATATTGTCATCATTGACAAGTCTGCCAAAGGAGTCATCCTCTTTTGCTGCATCCACACTGAAAGGCAAAAGATAAGGATGACAAGATGTAAAAGTAGAATGACAGAAGCACACTATGCTGAATGAATAAATAAATCACCTCCACGACAATAACTACTACTACTACTACTACAACTACTGAAATTGAGTTTGTATGAAATAGCAGTTTGTTTTTCTGAGAAGAATTCAACTTGCAAAAGATGCTACGAATTAAGTGTGACAATTCACATACCATAGTTTTTTCCCCATTGTAGTATAATTCAACCATCAGAGCATCATGGTACAGTCTTAGTCGGTACTCATACTCCTTTTTGCTTAAGACTTCCCCTCGATATTCTATGAGAAAGTCTCCTTTCTGAAAGTGGCGGCAACTAAACACTCCTCGACCTAAAAAAGAACAGAGGATGTGTGAGTGTGATGAGATTAATACAATAATTAAAAGGATGATATACATTTAGCTACCTTGGCAACTCACCTTTGAATGAATTAATATATTTTATAGTAAATCCATCCTTGTCCTTTCCCAATGATGAAAAATAAGCTGCCTCTTCTTTAGGCTTAATCTTAGCTCTCTGTGGCCTCATTACAGACATGCTGACTCCCTTTAATAAAGACAGAGAAAAGAAATATCATAATTTTGTTAACTAACTTATTGCAGACATATAGTATTTATGGTTGACTTTGTCTTTAAGAGTACAGCCTGTATAGGAAACGTACCAAACAAATAAGCAATACATATCAACCTGCCTTGCTTTACTAGTAACTCATGCTGGTTTCTCCCTCAACAAAATATAACCTAACTTTGGAGCCTTATTTATCCCTCTTCCTAACATAGTGCAGCACCCAATGCACAAATGAATGCATTAAGTTGTCTGGCTAGTTTGATATGATAGCACTATCTTCATGCTACATTAAATATCAGGCCCACTACAGCTTCTGAAAGACAGTAATACTGGCTGAAATCATAGTGTCTTCAGAGGGTTAACTCATATTAAATCCGTGCCCAGGCTGTTAGTTTAACATTATAGTTTTGTGTTAACACAAACTTTCGAATTAGAAACATTTACCCGAGATAAACACTGCCCAAACTAAGCTAGCGTTAGCTAACACTGCCCAAACTAAACTAGCGTTAGCGTAAGCTAGCGTTAGCGTAAGCTAGCGTTAGCGCTAACGCTAAAGCTAACGCTAACGCTAACGCTAGCTGGTGCTAACTTAGTTTGGGCAGTGTTAATAGGATTAGCTAACCCGTTAGCGTTAGCTAGCGTTAGCTAGCGTTAGCTAAACTAGTATAGAGTTAGTTATCAATTACAGTTAACACATTAAACTAGCAACCAACATCAACATAAAGTTTGCTAGGTTTCTGGACCAGACATGTAGCTGTGTGTGAGTCTTACCTCTTGATCTCCTCTCTTCACACAGGCAGGTGCAGGTGTCAATGCGTTGGTTCATCATGATACTGTATTGTTAATTGTAGAATACACAGCTTTCCTGATAAAACCCAGTATTATGTGGACCTTCCGGCTGAGAGCCAATCAAAAGCTCTGAATTTTACACATTGTGTGAATTATTAATGAGGGGGTGCAGTACCAAGACCAACCTCTTGGGGCGTTTGTCGATACACAATTTATACACAAAATCAGATAATTGTGTACTATGAAGACTTTTGCTGAAATTTTGAATTCTAGCTTTTTAGGCTTCTAGAAACACTTCTACGTTGTCGGAATTATGAGGACATCGGCCCTGTCCCGTTAATTCAAAATGTCCTCATAGTGTGGCGTGTATTCAGACAAAATGTCCTCATAAACCACATAGGCACACACACACCCACACACACACAACACACACACGCACACACACACACTTCTGTGTGGTATTTTAGATTGTATTTATTTAATTTCTGGACTGTATGTATTTCTAATGTATTTGTGTATTCTTCCCTTGTCAGGTGCCATGGAGAATAAGAACTTGTTAATGATTTGCCTGTAAATATAAATAAAGGTGAAACCACACAAACACCACACACACAATCTCACTCATATACACACACACAACACACACACACAGACACACACACACAATTATACATATACACACTCACTCACATACACACACACAAAACACACACACACCACAGACATTCACACATACACACACACAACACAACACACACACAGAGACATTCACACACACACAGACACACACCACACACACACACACACATACAGATACACACAAATTGGGGGGGCAGTAGCTCAGTCCATACGGGGGACTAGAACCAGCGACCCAGAGAGTCGCTGGTTCTAGTCCCGTACGGACCAGAGTCTGGTGGTGGACTGGTAGCTGGAGAGGTGCCAGTTCACCTCCTGGGCACTGACAAGGTGCTCTGGAGCAAGGCACCGAACCCCCAACTGCTCGGGGTGTCTTTCCATGGGCAGCCCCCCCCACTCTGACATCTCTCCATTAGTGCATGTATAGGTACTGAGCATGTGTGTGTGTAGTTCAGGCCTTTGTGTAATGTGTGTAATAACAAGAGAGTGTAAATTGTAATTTAACTAATAAAGTTTACTTCATGCACACACACACATACATACATGGTTGTAGACTGGTGTAAGGACGTTGATTCTGGGTAGAGATCAGCTGATGAGATAAAGACGTTGTGGTTGGTAAGAGAAGAAGAAGATCAGCTGATGAGATAAAGATGTCGTGGTTGGTAAGAGAAGAAGAAGATCAGCTGATGACGAGCATTGCCATGGCAACCTGACTCATCCCCCTACGTTAAAATACAGGGGGCATAAGTACACCCCCCTATGTTAAAATACAGGGGCATAAGTATACACCCCTATGGTAAAATACAGGGGCATAAGTATACACCCCTATGTTAAAATACAGGGGCATAAGTATACACCCCCTATGTTAAAATACAGGGGCATAAGTATACACCCCCCTATGGTAAAATACAGGGGCATAAGTATACACCCCCTATGTTAAAATACAGGGGCATAAGTATACACCCCCTATGGTAAAATACAGGGGCATAAGTATACACCCCCTATGTTAAAATACAGGGGCATAAGTATTAGAGGATGGATACCCGACCCGAGCCCGACGGGACCCGACGGTACCCGACGGGCCGGGCCGGGTTCGGACAGATTTTTAGAAAGGATGCTCGGGTTCGGGTCGGGCTCGGTCACATCAACGCGATAAGGCATTGAACATTTTGAATTTAAAACAGCTTATTATGTAGGTAATGGCGCTTGTTGCCCCGTGTGCATGATGCGCTCATCTGTTGACATTTCCAAATGCCTTCCTACAATTGCTTAATAAAAGCGGCTTTCCACACAAACAAAAAGTATGTGTCATTAGTATGAGAAACAAATGCGATTTTAACTGTGTCGGGCTCGGGTCGGGTTCGGTTACTGCTCTGTCGGACGCGGGCCGGGCTCGGACAGAAAAATCCGGCCCGATCCGCACTCTAATAAGTATACCCCCCTATGGTAAAATACAGGGAGCAGTGTTCAAAATATTTAATCTGGATCAAAAATTATTCGGATTTGGAAATCCCTTTTTTGCTATTCCGGATCAGGTAATCTGTCTTACTTTTATGCCGGTTTTCAAAAGCAACATGGACTCGATCACCCTGATCCAGATACACAGTTTTCAAGATTACCAAATCCGGATTACCAGTGCTCTAAATAGGACAACATATCACAATGTGGTCTACAAGCTACGTACAGAACAGGTAGAAGAGCCAAGATGGGTCACTCTAAGTTTTATTTTGAAACAAAACACAATAACTCCCACTTCTATTCATAATTTCTTTTATGACCCCTCATCTGAGCCACTACAAATAAAAAACTAATATACATTAACAAATACATTGTGGACATTTTTGAAAACGTCTTAAAAAAAAGTGAAGTTAAAAGTGAAGTAGTAGTAGTTCAGGGTCTTCTTCATCTGAGGAGGAAAGACCCCGAAATCTGTATGAGATTGTTTCCTTGAAATTAATATACTGTGATGAATGAGATATATATTTTGTATTTTCTTTTGTTATTTAAATCTGTTTGGGGATTGTTTCATGAGGACAAGATAATTTGTATTTTATTTTACAGTTTTTTTTGGATTGCTTAAGCACGATTTTCAAAACAGGGCCCTTGTTTTCAAAACACTACACACAATTAGCACAACCACACACCCAACTAGCAAAACACTACAGATCCTTTGCATAATTAAACACTCTTGTAAAAACTATACACTTCTGTTTCAAAACCACACTTTGTTGCCATATGAAACACACACGTTTCACATTACTATACTCTGTTTGCACGAGTTACACTCTGCTCTGATAAACCTAAAACACTTTTAGCACTTCTACTTCCCTATGATTAGAGTGGCTACCATCAACAAAGTACAAATACAATGTAAATTCACCAAACACTACACAAGACCAATGTTGCAGACTGAAGAAAACTCATTTATTTCTCAACACGACCAAATGTTGACATGGAGATTCATAATACTGTAACAAAATGTCACTTTACGTATTGTACTGTAAGTTTACTGTAAAAAACAAAACTAAACAAAAACTAGACATTGTCTCTTCGCCTAGCTGGATCTGGCCAGAGAATTTCATCAACATCGCAGGCAATGTTGTCATTAGCAAGACACCTTGGAAAGAAACGTCTTGAATGACGAATCCATCCTTGCATTGCTGTTACCTCCATCTGGTCCCAGGCCTCCTCCATGGCTTGGATGAGGGGTACCTCAGCCTGGAGACGGAGATCATATACCTTCCACCGCCATGCCGAGAAAAACTCTTCTATAGGGTTGAGAAATGGAGAGTATGGTGGAAGATATAGGACGGTAAAATGTGGATGTTGCTGAAACCAGTTCTGAACCAGAGCAGAGCGGTGGAAAGACACATTGTCCCAGACAACAACGTATTGCATATGATCGATTTGATTTGCTGCTGTTATGTTGGGCAATTGGTCCAAGAATGTAAGTATGAGTGCTGTGTTGTAAGGGCCCATATGGGCATGGCAGTGGAGGACCCCATTCTGTGTAATGGCTGCACAGAGTGTTATATTACCCCACGTTGCCCTGGGACATTGACTATAGCCCTGTGGCCAATGATGTTTCTTCCCCTCCTTCGTGTTCTCGTCAGGTTGAACCCAGCCTCATCTACGTAGATGAACTCATGCTGGATCTCCTCTCCATCCATTTGTAAAAACTCTCTGAAGAACAGTGTCAGGCAAAATTGTGTTCAGTGTAGATCTAGTATACATATTACAGTACAGTAAAAGATTATGAGACAGTATGCAAGATCATAATGCTTAGGTGAATACATACCTCTGCATAATCATGCCGCAGTCGTTTCACCCTTTCGGAATTGCGCTCGAAAGGCACTCGATAAATTTGCTTCATTTGAATATGGTTTTTTATTAGGATGCGTGCCAGTGTTGATGTTGAGACCTGATGGATATTGTTGAAACCGACGTGGTTATTGACAATGTTAGCTTGGAGCTGATTGAGGGTTATAGCATTGTTGGCCAAAACCATGTTTACTATCTCCCTCTCTTGCTGTTCTGTGAACATAGGAGGCCTTCCCCCTCGTCGTCCCTGACCCTCAATCCTATGTAGAGAAAAAAACAGTAAACAATAGTACAGTCATTTCACAGGAAAAGGTAACAGAAGTGCTGATAGTGCATAGAATAACAGTACTGTAAGCAGTTGCTGAAACCGTGCAGATGTTTTTGATGTGATGATATTTTTACAATACCATTTTCCAGTCGAAATGTTCTTATCACACTTGCTACTGTGTATCGGCTTAGATTTGGCTGTACTCGCAGTCCAGCCTCCCTCAGCGTCAGGCCGTGGTTGACAACGTGGTCAACCAGTGTTGCACGGATCTCATTTGTCAGATTCGGTCCTCTTTGAGCACCTTCTCGTCTTCCTTCCTCTACCTCCAGCATGGCCTCCATCTCTTCCTCTTCCGTTGATTCTCCTCTGTTGATTCCTCTTCCTCCCCTTCTCCTCCTCCTTCCTCCTTGTCCTTCTCTCCTCCTTGTCATCCTCCTTGTCCACGTCCACTCCACCTCCACCTCCACCTCCACCTCCACCTCCACCTCCACCTCGTCTTACTATTTCTCTGACTCTTTCCATTGTGCTGAAGGACCGATGAACTCACCTGCTGCTTTTTATAGTGCTTACACACCTGATTGGTGTGTCTCCAATTAAGCAAACAAGTGTTTGCACACCTGATGACTGTGTTGAATCAATTGGTTGGAAGGTGCGGTAATTTGACAGTCAGTGCTTTGGTATTGCAAGGAAGTGACTTCACAATAGATTTTGTGTGTAATGTATGTTAAGTGTGTTAGTGTTTTGCAAATCACTGTGTGTAGAGTTTGCAACAAGTGTGAGGTTGACAATGTGCTTATAGTTGTGCAAATATGGGCTGATGTTTTGCTTCTTGAGTGTAAGGTTTGCTAATAGTGTACTACTTTTAACTTTAGTGTGTAAGCAATCCAAAAAAACTGTAACCTCCAGCTGTCAGCCACTGGTTTCTGGTGTAAATGCGCCCTCTGGTGGTGATAAACAGGAACTACAAGCAGAACTACAGACACGTTTTGTCAAGTTTGTCCTCTAATTGTATTTTTTGTTTTGCCTAAAATTCATCAACTTAAAGGTAATTAATCTATTAAAGTAGTACAATTTTAATATTACCCTTTTGAGATGTTGTTAATGGCAAAATCATTACTTAATTACTAAAATAAAACCTTGAAGGTTCAGTAATTAACCTCCAACTGTCAGCCACTGGTTTCTGGTGTAACTTCGCCCTCTGGTGGTGATAAACAGGAACTACATGCAGAACTGCCACCACATTTATTTAGCCTAAAATCGATCAATTAAAAGATTTTGAATATAATAAAGTAGTAAACGTTTAATATTCCTCTTTTAAGATGTTGATATTAGTGGGCACCCAGATAGCTCAGTGGGTAGAGCATGTACCATATACAAAGGTTTTGCTTCTTGACGCAGCGGGCACGGGTTCGAATCCGGCCTGTTTTTTGTTTGTTTGTTTTACAGTAAACTTACAGTACACTACGTAAAGTGACATTTTGTTACAGTGTTATGAATCTCCATGTCAACATTTTGGGCGTGTTGAGAAATTAATGAGTTTCTTCAGTCTGCAACATTGGTCTTGTGTAGTGTTTGGTGAATTTACATTATATTTGTACTTTGTTGATGGTAGCCAACTCTAATCATAGGGAAGTAGAAGTGCTAAAAGTGTTTTAGGTTTATCACAGCAGAGTTTTATTATATTAAAAATCTTTTAAGTCATCGATTTTAGGCTAAATAAATGTGGTGGCAGTTCTGCTTGTAGTTCCTGTTTATCACCACCAGAGGGCGCAATTACACCAGAAACCAGTGGCTGACAGTTGGAGGTTAATTACTGAACCTTTAAAAGTTTTTATTGAATTATTTAACAAGTTTACCATTAGAAACATCTTAAAAGAAGAATATTACACGTTTACTACTTTATTATATTCAAAATCTTTTAATTGATCGATTATAGGCTAAATAAATGTGGTGGCAGTGCTGCTTGTAGTTCCTGTTTATCACCACCAGAGGGCGCAATTACACCAGTGGCTGACAGTTGGAGGTTAATTACTGAACCTTCAAAGGTTTTTATTTGAATTATTTAACAAGTTTACCATTAAAAACATCTTAAAAGACGAATATCAGACGTTTACTACTTTATTATATTCAAAATCTTTTAATTGATCGATTTAGGCTAAGTTCTCTGATGACACAGCCGTTGTTGGTTGTGTCTCTGAGGGGAACGATCTGGAATACAGGTCGGTTATCAAGGACTTTGTCAGCTGGTGTGAGCTCAACCAGCTTCAGCTTAACACCAGCAAGACAAAGGAGATGATAGTCGACTTCAGGAGGAAAACATCCCCTTCTCACCGGTGAGCATCCAGGGATTGGACATTGATGTAGTGGAGAGCTACAAATTCCTGGGTGTTCACCTAAACAATAAACTGAACTGGACTGATAACACCCAAGCACTCTACAAGAAGGGCCAGAGTCGCCTCCATCTGCTGAGGAGACTCAGGTCCTTTGGAGTGTGCAGGACTCTCCTCAGGACCTTCTATGACTCTGTGGTGGCCTCTGCCATCCTCTACGCTGTGGTCTGCTGGAGGGGGGCCAGCTCGGACCGGGACAGGAGCAGACTCAATAGACTGATCCGGAGAGCGAGCTCTGTCCTGGACTGTCCTCTGGACCCCATAGAGAAAGTAGGGAGAGGAGGATGTTAGCCAAGCTGACATCCATCATGGACAACACCTCTCACCCCTACATGACACTGTGGGGTCCCTGAGGTGCTCCTTCAGCAGCAGACTGATACACCCCCGGTGTAAGAAGGAGAGGTACCGCAGGTCCTTCATCCCGGCGCTGTCAGACTCTACAACGCCTGCACTACCTGATAGTGTTGTAGTTTCTCTTCCTGTTTTTCTCCCATCTACATCACACTCTTTCTGTTTATCTTTAATATTGGTATTTATATTATTTTATTACAAGTACTTACTTTTCAATATTTATGGTCTCAGGTTAATATAATTTAAATTATGCTACCGACTCTTGCTTCTTTGCTCTAATTACACATTCAACTTAATTTTTAACGTCACTTACACCGCAATATTGTTTCTCTTATCATGGCAACCGCACTTTAAAATTCCTTTTGTTTGACGGCATTTTACTTACTCAGTCTACCATATTTTCATTGTCTATTTCTTGCCTGTATTTCTTGCCTTGTATTTCTTGCCTTGTATTTCTTCGTGCTTACTTGTTTGTGTGTTATTTTTTTTTTTTTTTTTTTTTTGCTGTTGCTGCTATGCTGCTACTTGTAACGACAGAATTTCCCCGTCGTGGGATAAATAAAGTATAATCTAATCTAAAATTGAATTAAATAGTGTAGTTCACCTTTTACAATCCAATGTAAATTCCACACATAAAACACTGCTGTGGGTTAAGGTAAAGGCAAACTTGCCATCGTGGCTCTCAGCAATCCTATTTCTGAAAGAAAGAAAGAAAGAATCTCAATTTCCGTTTAAGCCACTCATGTTAAATATCTATGCACACTAGCATGTAACTGTACTTTATTAATTATCTAGGAGAATACACATGAATCAACAACAGTCCATTGTTCTTTATTGTAACTGTAACTTAGTTAAATAAGCTTATTTCTGCTAACATTAGCTCTTAACAGCATGTCAAGGTTAAATATACCAACTAGAGACTGACAGGGCAAACAGTAGCACGACATTATTGGTGCATTATGGTTACAGTTAGCTAAATGTTTTAAGAAACTTGGTTATACATGTGCTAATAGTTAGCGTTAAATAGTGATAAGCATTACCAATCACCGTTTCGCATTTTGCTGACACTACGTTTAAATTTAGAACAGTAAACTTCGATTTGAAGAAAATGAACGTTAGCATGTTTTACCATAGCTAGCTAAGTGGCAAGCTAACGTTACAGACAATTTACATGGTAACTTCAGACACATTTACTTTACAATGTGACTCCTCTTATTTGTACTAACTATGGGATAAAGATATACTTAAAACCTAGCAAAGCTACATAAAAATAAATATCACTGTAATACTGCAGCGTGTCTGACTCTCTGTCAACAGAGAGGAAACATGAAACAACACGTCAGGATCCTCTTATTGGGGGAGCGTAAGTCATTGGCCCTGAAAGCTGGAACGTATATCACGAGCTAAAAGACTAGCAACCAGCTGCTGGAGCTCGGTTACTCCTGCTGGTTTATAGTTAGTTCACTGTCAGGGAAATAGAGAAAGGGATGCATTTCTGCACTAATTGTATTTTTTCTTTAACGTAATTAATTACTATAGAGAAGTTACGTTAGTAAACTGTTATTGTTGTTTTGACATCTAATCAGCTGCCATCTACTGAAAAGCAGCTTTACACAAACTACTTTAATAATAATTAACATTAATTAACGTTACTTAAGTATTCCGAGATTTAAAACATTAAGCTAAGTTAGAGCGCATAGACATGCTAGCTGACTGTTAACCGGATAGTAGCCAGCTGTCATAAAGTAGCTAACGTTAGTAGGCTACTATAGGTTAAGGAGCGTTGCCAACACGTGCCCACAAAATACATGAAAACGTGTGTAATCTGCAAAATCTGCAATCTGCAAAAAACGGTTGCAAAATTCCTCACAGACTTCAATGGGAAATCTTCGGGAAATCACTCAACATCGCTCAAAACAACACCTCTTTGGGGCCATGCTGCATCACCATACTTTAACGTAGAAACATAATTAAAAGTTAAAACCGAAGACAAGACTTTGGTGTTTATTGAGCTGAATGGGCGTTCATATATCAAGCACGGTTTCTCCCAAATCACACTTTTCCAATCATCACAACTCTAGTGTTGGTAGAAATCAACACACACTTTTACGATTTCCACGTGAACATATGTTGGCTTTTTTCACGCTAAAAGTACTGTTTTTAAATGGAGTCTGGTTGGTTTAGTGCTAGGTACGTCATAGCTTTCTGTTTCTGGGAAACAAAGGTCTTAATAGGTATAAAAAGGTCTTTCTCTGAAGGGATGAGACACTTGACTTGCTGTCACACACCACACACACACCACACACACACTAGAGAGGCCCCTTCTTACTGCAAAACAGATAGGGCTGGTTCCTTTTTTATATAGTATCTGGAACAAAGTGAGGGAATTACATTTGAAAGTATTGCATAAAACATACCCTACAAACTTGTTTACCTCGAATTCATGCTACTTGACAAGTATTGCAGTTTTAATAAGAAGAATCGTTAACTCATCTCGTTTATGGTTGTTCATTTTGTATTATTTTTATTTTATATTATATATTATTATATTTACGTTCTGGAAAAGTTTTGAAAATTTTATGGTTTCTAAAAAGACACATAGAATCCACTTGAAGGGAACATATTACATATTTTGAGTGTAAAGATAGAAATATTTGCAATATTGTTAATCTTTTTATTTTATTAGGGAAGTTTCATATACATGAATCTAAATTTTCCAATTCAAGACCTTGCTTTAATTATTCCAAATTTGACATAAATTTTGAGTCTCTTAAGTTAGATACAAATAAAATCTATAAATATATCTGATATAATTAAGAATACCTGTTGTCACAATATATATACGTGATTGCTAATCTGTCATATTTATTTTCTTTATATTTCTTTTATTATTACTATGCTGTCCCTACATCATGGTTTTGTTATATTGTTTTTTTACCGTTGATACCTGATCTTATGTTATATAAGTTGCAATTCCTTTCTACTATACTTTATGTTTTGAATTGCGATGTCTGAATGGTTGTAATTTTAAGTTTGTATTTTCTCTAAGAAAAAGGTTTGTAGTTAATTTGAAACACAGTATGATGCTAGGTTTGGGACACCAACCTCAACTTCAACCAAACAATACCTTGTGAAACTCATTATCAATAAACCTTTATTTAAAAAAAGAAGTGAAAAACGAAATAGAAAAGCAAAAGAAATGTAGCTGTCCACCAGGTCTGCCTCCTCTCTCGGCTCTCCCTCCTCTCTCAGCTCTGCCTCTGTTGCTGCATCTGCAAAAAAAATCATATAAAAGTATGCTTTGTGCATCAAAATAATCTTCTAATAACCCTTTTAACAAACATATTTCACACACTATATGTGCTAAATTGTCGATGAGTTCCAGATCCTGTATAGTGGGTTTATAATGTCAGTTCCTGGACGGTAAATGTCTGTATTGCTGCTAGAAACATTTAAGTTGATTTGAGAAACATAGTATAATAGCCTATCCTTTTAAAAGAGTAACACCATGTAACATGAGCTATCACTGAGAATATGCAGGAAAATGCATGTTTATTTATGAATTACAGACCACAATGCACATGTACTGTATGCTGACTCTTACTACAGTACAGTATGTCACTAGTGATTCATGTTTATTCTGTTATTAATTTAACTTTACATACATACATTGACTTTCTTACACTTCACTTTGCGCTGGCCTGTAATACCACAATAAATCTCTACTTTATGTGTTCTACTGTAATCTGTAGTATTGTATTTTATTAAATGTGAAACATGTGAAATATGTTGTCTTGCACGTCTCATACTTTCCTTGGCCAGGTGACATTGCAAATGAGAATCAGTTCTCAGTGGTCTACCTGGTTAAATAAAAAAGTATTATAATACTTTACGTACTATTATTTTTGATGTGCATGATTTGTTTCAAGCAACTGTAACAAGGGATTTTTCCCATGTGGTATTGATAAAGTCTATTTTATCTTAATTCTTTGTTATTGGTCTGGCAACCCACTGACATTACTCTAGTTTTGTTTTTTTGAACAGATAGTACTGTACACCCATACTATCACAGTCATAAATGTGACAATATGCAGCGCAACTAAACACTTATACCATCTCTCTTGAACGCTGCAGCAATGTG
>NW_022604600.1:0-36378 GCF_008692095.1 Etheostoma spectabile | reverse complement strand
TTTGCTTTCACAAAAAGTCAATACACTGGTTTTCCTTTTCTTTTGGCATGTACTCACGTATACAATACTGTATATATTGTAATTTATATGTATGTTACTGCAACCTATGTACATTAACAAATTTATTTATTCTTATTCTGTATTTTTATCAATATCTGTGCTTTCTGGCTTTTTTGTGAAAAAAATGAATATGCAAGAAAAAGAAATGTGATATGGTCATATGGGATGTGTGGACACCAAAATTTACGTTTAGATAAACAGAAACATTTTTAGTGTATTAAACGGTATAAGAAACTAGTTGTAGCTTTGACCTATAGCACTTGCCATAGTTGTGTGTGCACATATTTTGTTGTGCAATGAGGGATTACTACGGCACTCACTTTTGATTTACCTCTAAATAAAGTTGGCTTGATAACTGTGTGTATTCTTCGGACTGCAACTGTGTTTTTGCCCCTTTGCTTTAGCAATGTCACCGTGCTCCCAGATCTCAGCAATGTTACAACAACCAATAGAAATAATGACCAAATCTATGAAAACAAAACCCAAATTGTACATTTATAATATATGTAAAACCCGGCCTAAATACCACAACACTGTAAGCGAATGCAAGGCTTAGCTCTGAATGTGTAAAGATAGGTATCACCTGCTAGACATCGTCGTGCTGGAGCGCAGTTGCACCTCAGCTCTAATGAATTATGGAGTTCAGGATCATCGCTAACATTTTCTGGGATTTGTGTTGCTCCTCTGTAGTAGTAAACACTGCATGATTTATCAAAGGCTACAAACAGCTTGTCAACTGCTGCAGGTTCCAGCAGAGGAGTGGAGCAACTTGCATTAAAGTATTTGGCTGCTTCTAGCTAATGCTAGATGGCATAGGCTCCGTCTGCCTGAGTGAGGTCATATCTGCAAACAAGGAAGCTGTGGTGTGAAGTCATGTCTGGCTAGCTGGAAGAGACAGCAGTCTAAAAGAAACATACATGTGTCCTCATCCAATGCTCCTCCGACTTGTTTCCTCTATTTTTCCTGCATCTCTTTCTCTCTCTTGCTTCTCTCAACCATTGATGTGTAATATTCCCCCCATTTACCATTCTTTACATTTACTTAGCTCTGACCTTGTTCTGATTCACAGCTCCCAAGAGGAGTTACAGAGGTGATGTAATGCAGTTCTGCGCTCATGAATGTTTGAGTTGAATTTTACACTCTATTTCAGTCACGTGAGAGGCCAGTGCCAAGCCAGGATTGACTGAGCATTTCATAAAGTAAGTGTGTGTTTGTGATTGCACATGTGGTCTTGTCCCGTGCTTCCACTCCAGTGAAGAAAACAATCTAAACAGTTGTGGGGTGAGTAAATGCTATAAACTGCCAAGTAAAACAGCATTTTGAACATCCTCAGACGCATAAAGGCTCACAGAAATTATATTGCATAGATTATAATTTCTACAATAATTACTGCATTTGGAAGACATTGAACCTATAGAGGCAGCTATACCTCTATAGTGTTTCAGGTATGCATGCAGTGCAATCATTACAGTAATTTGCATATATTAACTGATGTAATATGTTTAGTGCTGAAAGGACTCAACGTTATTCAATTTACAAAATGTTAATAATTGATACATCGTTGGAGTCATTTATCAAGCAAAAAATGCCAAATGTTTACTCCTCAAATGTTAGGATTTACTGCTGCTTTTATATTATTGTAAATTAAATATTTGGAGGATGGACTGTTAGATAGACAACACAAGCAGTTTGAATTCACTCCAAAAAATTGTGGGCCCATTTTATTTTAAATTCTGCACAAAAATTGAGACAATGTACAATAAAAATAATTGTTAGATGCTGCAATGTAAATGTAAATAAAGAAAGGAAAATATTATCAGAATAAAACCTAGGAGTAGGTTACTTAGCAGAAGAAAAGCAGACAGGTTTAGAACAATTAGTATCAGTTTTAAATACAGTAAATACTCTTTGTGGATGATTGCAGGTATGAATGTATATGTGTGAAGTACACCTCTGGATAGAAAGAGTCAGATTGGGGCTCCAGTAACCCAGAGAGAGAGTGATGATTATAGCACAGTTTTTGCCAGATGCGTGACATCTCCCGAGGGGGAACCCTGGTGCACTGTGCTTCAGGATTAATTGTTTGAATAAAAGAAAGTAAAATTAAAACCTTCCCTCATGCCCAGGCAATCAGAGAGAGAGAGGAGAGAGACAGCTTTGATGGATAACCAATTCCAGCCCCCTTCCCCTTACACACCACACACATATGCAACAACATGCCTTTAGCTAAGATGACATACTGTACATAAGAACAGAGAGCACAATTGATGGCTCCTGTCTATCAAATGCAGACAGCATCAATTTTCTCTGTGTGGCATTACAGCAGCCACAAGGCGGGACGGTAGCTGAAGTTTTGATTGTTACGTTAATCAGCTGTGCAGTAGGATTCAGTAAGAGTGGAAGGCAGTGAATGTGTCTCCCAGACACACAATATCCATGGACTGTTGGTCCTGTTGTTAGAGGTGTTGCAAGATAATGGTCCCCCACGACTACAGCATAGGTTGCACTCAGTATGTGTTTGCAGACTATCATGGAGCATGAGCATACTCAGATATATTGTGTGGTTAATATCCTTTGTGGGTACAAGAGGTTAAAGAGTGTTTGCTCAGTGTAGAGAAAAGAGGGAGGACAAGATGAGGCGTAAAGGAACACAGTTAATGATAACTGCAACAGCTGGATTGGAATTGGTCATCTTCACCTGGGTCTCAGTCTTTTCACTGCATTTGATTTGAAAAATCTTGAACTTAAACAGTTTGTAAATGCCTTAAAGGCCCTTCCTACTCTTAGCAATAAAGACCAACATGAACAAGCTATCATCTGCCAAAATTGAATGAGACTCTGTATCTGTGATTGCATTATTTTGATGGCCCGATCATACCCAATTTTCAACTTAGAGCATATATTCCTGACCCGTTTTAAACAGTCATGTCTTCAATTCCTCCTGGCTATTTAAAAAGCTCTCGGTAATGACTTGGCAAGCTACAAACCAGAACTTGATATTCATGGGACAATTCTATAGTCCTATGTCAACTTGGGGAGAACACATTGTTCTGTCCATGATGGCTGGTATTGTGTGTGTGTGAGTGTGAGTGTGAGAGAGAGAAGGCACTGTGTTTTTTTAAATCATGGTTTGCACATGAGCACAGAGGACATTTCCATTCTGTGTGTAGTGCTGTAGGGGAGGACTGTGGGGGACAGCTGCTTTCTCAGGTCATGTGAACCCAAATCTCTGTTGGAGGGAGACCAGCTTGTCTCCAGTTGTGCCTCCTAAGGCCTTGTGAGAGCTCCCAGCCAGGCTGAGCCTGATCAGCTCTCACTGGAAAGGCATGATGCAAGCTCCTTTTACATGCCAATCGAAAGAAATAGAAGAGGAAACACCTTGATACAACTGGGAATGTATTTTTACACTTTTGAAAGCCCGAAAGCTAATGTTAAACAGAAAATATTCAAAATATGGTTCAACTTTGGTTAAGCTGTCATGACAAATAGTCTTGCAACTGTACTATATTGTTGTACCAAATTGAAACATGCAGTACATAAATCCATATGGTAGCAAAAGGTATTTAAATGCATGAGTTATGGATCACTCATCGTGATCTAATGTAAAAAAAACAAAAACACAAAGCAATGAACATCAATATTGATAAATGAGATAACTATGGCTGATGGGATTGCATTGCAGTGGAATCGTTAAATCAGATTAAATGTACCTGATTTTCTGTGTATGCATTTATAAAGCTGATGGAAGGACCTTGTAAATTTTTATTGATACATGACCCAAACCTTTGACTTGAAGATTGTGTTTACTGATGTAAGTAGACATTGATCACTGCAGGTTACAGTGAACAAGGTTAAGGTACAAGCGTAGATCAAGAAATTATAGGTGCCAATATTCGTTCTAAATAATCGGTTCGGTGGTCTCAAAAAGACTAATTAGCAGAGATGATTTCATGGTGATATGTGCTGACGTGTTACAGTAAGAGTATTGTTTAATTTCACGTCTGCAAGTGTTCCTTCTGTTAGGAGCTAGCCGTGCATCTCTAGCTCAACCAGCCACAGTTTTATTCAAAGAGAATATTTGGCTAAACCTAGTTAATTTTTTCATATTCTTGCTAACGTTAATTACCCGCTATGTATCTAAACTTGCACTAGTTTGCTCAAGCTTCCTTCTTCTTTTACAACTTTCATTGCTAATCCCACAGCTGTCTAGCTGCTACTCATTTACCGTACTGTAGCTCACGTTAGCAGTTCACAAAGGCTTCTCCGTCTCCTGCTTTTTGGCTTGGCTGTCAAATGTTTAGCTATTCCTCCACCCACAGGTGTTATTTACAAGGGGGGTTGGGGGTTACAACCCCCCGACTAATCAAAACTGGCCAGTGTACCCACCCAAAAAACTTATAATAATTTCTTTTACATAAATAAAGATATTTTCACCATAACTTGATGCAGAGAAGGCACAAATTGTTGCAGAAAAATTCACAGAAATAATATTGCTCAATTTTGCTCAAAAGTGTGGCAAATGTTGCAATGTTGAACCCAAAGTTTCGCCCTTGCCTTCACCTACTTAAGTGATAAAGCACATGGAATATTAGGCTATGTAGTTTATTTGCCGAGTTGAAAGCGTGGCTCCACACCGTAGAAACTCAACATCGGAAAGTCTCTACAGATTTCCCACCTTGTAGGGTCCTAATGTTAGTCTTAACCTTGAAAACTGTAACCATAGCAGCCTTCGTTTGGTTATTGGGAGCAGCTCAGCTTAGAGCTGAACAGTTGTAGATTTCCTGTGGAATACAATTGTATATAAAAAAACGAATATAAGCTGAATGTGCGTAACCCATTGTTGTGAAATGATATACCACTGAAGCTGTAATGGAGAGAAATGAAATTAATTCACATCACCGGAAGAAAATAAGGTTTACGGCTAAATGACTTGTGAAGACAGACATTTTTTGCAGTGTGAGAACATAAATCAGCTGAAGTCAGGAGTTGCCGAACTACAGCAGGTAGAGCCCATCTGTTTGCTGCTGGTGTATTGATCCCAGAATACCATTAAGCCATTTCTTTAAGGATTCCACTGCATCAGCACCCTGAAGCTAGGATACCTTCCTCTGGCCTTGTGCAGGTCCTTATTGGTCCTATCACCCCTGTAAAGATTTTTGATTTTCAATGATGGAATGTAACGTTGTACTCCACTACATTTACATTATTTTGACTTCACCTTTACTATACATTTGTAACATAGAGGTGTAATATATTGATCTCTGTTAACAATGGTTGTGCTTTTATAGTTTAATATGAATGCCTTCTTTTCTATTTGAATCTTATCGACACTATTCTGTTCTTGCAGCATCTAAATACATGCATGCTAATTATGTTATGAAATCGTGCCATTACTTTGGCTGTAAAGAAAGGCTGGCATGAGAAAGTAGAGAATCATTAGCACAATCAACACTTGCTGCATGCCAAAGACCGGATGCTATGATCTCGACCGTCTCCCAAATTTACACCAGCAGAGAAATGAATGACACTCACACACACATTTCAAGTGGCTTACAGCTAAGACATATTTTGACACACTGCTGGTGTGTGTGTGTGTGTGTGTTACTGGACGGCTTGGAAGGAGGGTCTAAGACAAGATTTCTCAGTCTAATTAACACCTCAGCAACAACAACGCCAACATACGTTTCTACATAAATTTCCTAGCAGCCTTGTTTTTGTGAGTGTGTGTGTGTGTGTGTGTGTGTGTGTGTGTGTGTGTGTGGTGTGTGTGTGTGTGTGTGTGTGTGTGTGTGTGTGTGTGTGTGTGTGTGTGTGTGTGTGTGTGTGTGTGTGACCGTCCCCTATCATAGGTCATCTTGTGCAAATGCTTTATTCTGACACACTATTGGGAGTATTGTTGGTTGATAGCCAACAGGCACCTTGGGGTTACTGCAACCATCTGCATCATTTTGGCAAGATGCACAAAGATCAGAGATTCAATCTGAAAAAAAGTGTTTTATGGCAAAGTGACAGACATAGGTATGCTGGTATCTCTGTAACTTTTGATGATGAGTGTTTTTTGTGTCATCTTCATGTTTCTCAAGAGATTTCTCAAGATTTGTAGTTATGTTGTTGTATGTTTGTTCTGAGATGTGAGAGTGAGATGTGATCACATTTTTTGGAATATAGAAAGAAATAGTCTGATAATGATAAGTAGTAGATTTATTTGATTAGGACAATGCGCATTAATCAACATTTCTGTAAATGCGCCAGTGTTAGCCAGTCTGCTAATTTTCCACTGATTATCTACTGCACTTGTCTTGGGTCTTGGGTAAGTGTTAAATGAGTAAAGCCTATATGTGTCTGAGTCCCGGTAGAATACTACCCAGGTAAACCTCAAAGTATGTAGACGAGAAAGCTAAAAATTAATGCAGTTAAGCTAAATATAAGTTACCACTGGAGAGCAGTAAGAAACTGCCTCCAGCTGAGACCCAGCAGATTAACTGGGCTAAAGTATACTGTGTTTAACACATTTACTATAATGGCAAACATGTAGCCAGATTTGCTTTCAATCCCCCACCTATTTTAATTCTAAGCTTTGGTTCAAAACCCAACCATGGTCTTTCTAAAAAGTGCTTCATTGTAAAGTGTGATCTCATACCTGCCTTTGAGG
The DNA here is from genome assembly GCF_008692095.1 of Etheostoma spectabile. Classification (NCBI taxonomy): domain Eukaryota; kingdom Metazoa; phylum Chordata; class Actinopteri; order Perciformes; family Percidae; genus Etheostoma; species Etheostoma spectabile. The sequence continues at coordinate 29,666 of NW_022604600.1, read as the reverse complement.
CTCAGTAAAATGGCAACCACGTGATTCGTGGTATGTGGCATCACGTCCACATGGTATTGGGGGGATGGGTGAAGGAATGGGAGAGGTGGGAAGGGAGAGAACAAAACACAAAGGAAGAAGAGAGAAAGAGGATTAAAGCAGGGGAGTAGATTATTGAGCAGGAGGGCAAGGGACTAAGAAAGGAAAGGAGGGATAGAAGGAGAAATAGAGATACTTGCAGAAAATCAACTGAGAGATAGCAGACAGCACTGTGGCTGGTTCATACAGAGTCCAAAGGTAAACCACAGTGAAGTAGAGTAGATGAACAATCCAAGCAGCGGCAGAGTCAGTGAGTTCAACCCACATTGTGTAATCTTACACTTCCCATGGGATTAAGAAACAACTAAATTCACCATCGGTGATATTTCTTTGTGTCTCTTTCTCTTTGCATTTCATTACTGCTTGTCTTTTTTTATAGCAGCAGCTTCCCCACTCATCTGGCTGCAAAGCAGACAAGTTAAAAGGTGGTCCTTTTATTCTGCAACCACAAATCTTCCAAGATGAGTATTATCTTCCATCCCAGTGTGCCTCTGTAATACACAGTAGTGATTCACATTCTTCTCTGTGTGTGATTGCATTTCAGTGTGGGTAGCTGTAAATTAGTATATCTATACTTCTGCCTTTATGTCTCTTCCATCTTCCTAAGCACGCTGCTATCCTGTACCTCCTATATCGGTACAAGTCCAATTGGCCGGCGAACGCTCCTGTCCGATTAAGACTTGCCAGCCACTGATTTTTATTGGTTGTGTAATGGTGCAGAACCTAAACATTTATCAGGGTCGATGGGCTGTTTGTAGTACAAGCTATTAGAGAATGCAGAGGATGCGAGTAGGCATAGAAAGTTAGAGCAAGCAGTCTGTGTCAGAAAGAACTGTTACATCTGGAGGGAAATTAAATATGTCACTAGCAGGAAATTGTTTATGATTTGTTTTTGCTGCAGTATGACTTGGCCCTGTCTGCTTTGCATTAATTTACCGGGAAAGTTGGTGCACTATGGCAAAAAGTTATAGTATTCAGAGGGTTGTGGCTTCCAAAATGCTAGAGCCTCATTAAAGAACAATGCTGAATGTAGAGAAAATACTTATAGTTCTCTGGTCTCTTTCACAAAGTTTGAACTTCACCCTAACTAACTCTAGCTTAACCTGACCTACCTAGCCAAAAGAGGATGAATACATCCATTTTTTTGGAATTGGGTGCATTGTGTCCTCACCCAGGTGCTGGCTGTCCCACAGCGAACCTCTAGTTGACAAATCTGTGTATAATCCCCTAATGTTCTTAATCCTGGGGTCACATTAAAAAATGGATGAGAAATTAATCTGCTGTCAAGTCTGTCAGGTATATTTTGTCAGTGCCGGTGCTTATTTTCAACCAAATCCTTCTCTATGAGCCAATACAGCCCAAAAACCAACCAGTCCAGCCACCCAAATCCCTCTGTACGGACTCTGTCAAATGTCCTCTGTCCTTTTGTCCTTGTACTGTGAAGATTTCATTAAAGTGGAGAAGTTTAAAAACAAAACACCCGAAGCGCAGAACACAGAACGAAGACTTGGTGTTCTGCTTCCCTGATCTGCTATAAAGCAGCAGTGGTGAGCAGGGAGAGAAACTATTGTGGCTAGAGACAGAAAATGACTTTACAGCCGGAGCAGCGCATGTGCTTACGCTCCGCTGGCAGACAGAAAGTTAGAAACTTGGTCACACTGTGCAAATGCGTTACAGCTTCCTCCCCCACATGTATGCAAACATCAAGTGTGTTTTGTTTCAATGTCTGCCATATCTGCCTATGCCATGCTATACCGTGCATATATGCTGCAGTAACCAGGATAATTTCATTTCTTCTGGCTGAGTGGATCAAAAAGACCCATATTCACTGTTTTTCCACTGTTTGCTCTCCCCCTTTCATGCAATAATCTGCACAAAAGGCAGAATTAAAGCAGCGTCTCCCCAAAGCCATCTTTTTCTTTTCAGATTGGTAAAAGAGGAGAAATTGGGAGGACATGCTTGTTTTGGGGCAGAGGGATTGCAGGATTCCCTCTCAGGTGAAAACTCTGGTTTGAGTTGTCACATTTTCTGAAACACCACACAGAGCAGAGGCTGCTACAAGAACAACAGTCCTATGTATGTATTTACTCTCTTCAAAACAATATTAATATGGTTACATTCAGGTGGGTAGTTTTAATTAAATATAAATCAATAAGAAAAGAAGTTACAAAGGAATCACAAATACACAGACACCAGACAAGAGTTTCAATTATTATTATTATTGTTACAAGAGTTCTCTTTTGATTGATTTGGTTGTGTTTTGGAATTTGTCCAACTGTCCTCCACCTTATTCCAGGGGAGTTGTCAGTATGATGTAAGGTGGCTGCCATGATTGTTAATAAAGGTGTCAGCACTCCAGCTCCATCACTCACCTCAGCCGTCCTTGTCCCTCAAATAAAAACACACTCTGGTCACGATATATATATATATATATATATATATATATATATATATATATATATCACATCTGCAATTCCAAACCACTAAATATACTTTCTTTACCCTTCTCATGAGAAAACAACCAAGAAACAGTTAGATCTGCTTATCAACCCCTAACTGCTCACCCAGTCTCCCTTGGCTCTTTTAAACCGACTAATGCCTGGAGCTAAACTGTTATGTAGCTAAGTAAATGATGCCATGCTTGCTACTGTAAATCATAAATGTTAATGGTTACTTTACAAGTAGAAAACTAGGACACATAAATGATTCCAATGAAGGGGGCCATTTTTTCCATTTTCATCATCCTCCCCTAAAGCATTTTACACTTCTGCGTCAAACAATGAAATTCCTATTAGATCAGGTGCCTTCAGACAAAATCTTTGAGTTTGAATATTACATAAAAATATGTAGGAAATGCTGTACAGCGACACAATTTTAATGCTGCAGTGCCTGCTGTTTTCGTTACTATGAACCTACACCAGTCAGATGTTGGCTCATAGTAAATGTTCCTTAGATGATTCTGGTGAGTTTATTGTTTCTTACTGCAACAATAAACAGCATTGAACACATATAGGCTTGGGTTTTTACTCTGGAACAGCCTGCCTGCTGAACTATGAATATGATATTACATTATACTCAAACTTAAGACATTTCTTACTCCATGTAAAGACTGAAAATGTATGTTATAATATGTTCTGCCTTGTGTATAAATAATATGAATGTCTATAAATATGTGCACATTTTATGTGGAAGCAAAGCATTTAATTTAAAAGGAATTAATCTTTTATGTTTTAATAATGGCACCCCCACACCACACACCACTACAAATGATTATGTGCAGCACGTGATCTTTAATAATCTTTCTTAAGCCTGAATGATGGTGGATATATAGTCATGATGAGCAATTTGTTCATGATCTAAGTGCCTTCAACTCCTACAGTATACACCCAAGGAGAAGACCTTTCCTTTGATAGGTTGTTTTTTTGTGGATGACTCACATTAAGATGGGAAATTTGTCTAACAATCTCTGCCTTCACCCAGAGCACCTGCAATCACATGAAATTGGAGGTGTTCTTGCAGTGTTCTGCCTTGCAGTCTTAAAATAGCTTGCATGCAGCCTTGCAGTTGTTAGGATGGGTAAGGCCAGGAGATAAATGCATATGGCCCTGAGATTACTTGATCTCCATACAGCATGTTTGCATTTTCTTAGATGTGTAAATATGAACCAAGTGAATTGTCATGCACAATTTACATGCAGTCTGCGAGCCTCCATGTGGCTTGTAACCTGACAAGATATGCAGACACACAGGTACAGTTTAATCTCTGCTGAGTCCTGCAACATTAACATGATGTAAATGCATGACAGCATGCATAATTGAATTGGAACATACCCCAATAATTTTGCCATTATGCTGAAATTTGAAACCCGGCTGAATGTTGCAGAAAAATGTAACTACTATAGCATGAATAATTGTGTCAATTGCATTTAGACATTATGCTTGTTGTATTTACACTTTTTTTTGCCACGGTTGATTTATAGCGGTTCTTTCATTGTATGACACTGTTAAATATATTGAATCTTAAAGTTTAACAGGTTTTGTAGTAAGACATTTAAAGAGTAATGGGATGCCAAAAAAACATAGAGATGAGCGGGGGAAAGAAGAGAGGGGGGGAAAGATGCACACATATATGCACTGCATTGCATGAGAACAAAGTTAACAAACAGCTATTTTTTTCTTCTGTTTTTCTTTTTTTCAAGTTCATGACTTCAGGAGAAGTCTCGGGTCCCTGCTGAGTTAAAGATGGATGTGTGCAGGTGCCGCCATCCTTCGATTTCTCCCAGCTTTGCAGAGTCATCCTGGCAGGGAAATCATGAAGAGACCAGCCCCCTCCAGATCACCTGCAACAGTCAGCTGCATATATCTCATTTTATCTCTGTGTCTTTATTTCATTCCAACTCTTTCTCTCTGTCTGGTGTTGGCATATTCTCGAGCACTTTCTCTTTTTTCCTGTCCCTATCATGTTCATTTTGACCTTCACAAGAAGCACACAACCTTCCCCTCACTTCAGGCTGCTTTTTGTTACATCCTTTCTTAAATGAGAAAAGAAGGGACGGGCAGAGCTGCAGAAAGGGCAGCTCCCTCAGCATTCAGAGTCATGATCAGCTTTTTGTCATTCCTGCAGAGTGCAAGGTAAGTCACAAACTAAACTCATAGTGAGACACTGTGAATCTATAGCTCATTATAAGAGCTCAGAGCAGTGTTGGATTTGATGCATATAGACTAAAAGTTCCCCTAGACCACTCAGTGATTGTAGCATAAGTATTGATCTGTCCTATGGAAGCAGCATCAGTATTGCAACCCATTGCAGAGTGATGAGATCCTGTACAAGGTGTGTCCTGCAGTAGGGATTTCTTTTTTGTACAGTGTGGGTGTGGCTAACATCTTCACTGCACCAAGGCTAAACTTCCACTGGAGCTATATCTGTGTGATAGGTCAGTCAACACAAGCTAGAGTAGCAGACACAAAGTACTGCACCTCACACGTTGCTGGTGTACATGAATCCCACTTTTATTTTTCACAGAAAAAAAAAAAGATCTTTTTTTTTTTTCTGGTTTGTTTTGGTTACATTTAAACCACTATGAAAAACTGTAGCACCAGAGCAGATTCTATTGCCCATTATTTGATAAAAATGTCAATTGTGTGCCATTTTCAATTTTGATCAGCTTTGATTAGGGAGAAACATTTACTTCTTATATATTTATATATATATATATATATATATATATATATATATATATATATATATATATAAAGACTAGCACTTTGTTTATTTTTTCCAGTCATTTGCAAAATAAAACAGAGAAAATTGTATATCTTATTATTTTTTTCTTCATTTAAATCACAACAAATACATTTAAAGCAAAGAAAAAAAAAATTGGGCTGCATTTAGCATAATCCAAGCAGGGAATCAGCCTTCATGATGATTATTATATATTTATATATTTATATGTATACATATATATCATGTTTATATACACGTATGGCACTTGATTACACAAAAGCAAGAAAAAAACACTTCACAGATAAAAGCAGTGGGCGCTTTGGTGTGTCATAAATTAAGGAAGTCACAGACGTTAGCGTTTGCAGCAGATTCATCAGATACTGTTTTGCAAGTCAGCTATAAAGCAATGGAACGATTACATATGTTAAGGTCGGTGGTGCAACACAGGCAACATAAAAACATGAATTACGCTGATGTATATCAACTAGGTCGAACCATAGTCAATAATAATTTATATATATGCATATATAAATCTGGATGATAGATTTGTCCTTTAACCATTGTGTATGGTGCCATATAATTAGGTTGATGCCAAAAACAGGTGGAAAAAAAGGTCTTAAAAACACCGTCAGGTCAGTAGCACATTTTGGATAAGGTCAGGCCCTCAAGTGTTCACCTCTTAGTGCAATTTTTGCATTTACTCTCTTCAAGTACAGCAGAACAAGCCCACAAAGAGTAAATATGTGAACACGTTAACATGATCTCCGTTTAGCATCTTACAGAGTATAAACGTTACTAAAAAGTTGCATCAGTGCAATAATAAATAAGTAAGCAAACGTGTAAGCCACGCTTGCCATGGAGTCCTTAAAAGACCAACAACTCAAAAAAATCTGCCCACTCTTAAAGTCATGACACGAATTAGGCGTGCGGAGCTGTCCACCATGTCCATCATGGTTGTTTTTGTTTTGTTTTTGTACATGTTTTCACTCCTTCTTTCCCATGTGTTACACATAAGCAGAGTCACTGGACTGAGTGCGGCCAAAATTAGGCACACTCATCCTAGGCAAGTCCTTATTTCTGATTTCATAAATGGACTTCCGCCGAGCCTGCACACCTCGCACGGCCGTTTTGATTTTCCTCCACCCCAAATGATTGAGTTCTGCCAGGTTCAGCACCACACAAAACCCACTGACGGCGAACATGAAGACCAGGAACACTGTCTTCTCCGTGGGTCTGGAGACGTAGCACTCGACATCTTTTATGCAGGGGTAGCGATCACATTCGTACACCGACGGGACGTTGAATCCATACAAGAAATACTGACCCACCAAAAAGCCTATTTCCAGTGCGTTTCTGAAAACCACCTGGATGATGTAAAACCTGGAGATGCCCTCTTGTCGCCTCAATTTGGACTTTGTAGTTCTCATTGCCGAATTAGGGATCTCTTTGACTTCTAAACAGTCCGGCTCGGCTTCTTTGGTGGAGTTCTCTGTGTTCTGAAGTACTCCATTAATAATGGTGTTCTTTATCTTTTTGCTCTCGTCTCGCTTCAGTGAATCTTGATCCTTATCTAGTGTCAGATAGACTGTTGAATACCGCCGCTCCTTCTGCTTGGCCGACTGATGCACCGAGTACGTGATAAAACAAAGACTCGGGGTGCACACCATGATGATTTGAAACACCCAATATCTAATGTGTGAAATGGGAAATGCTTTGTCGTAGCATGCCTGGTTGCAGCCCGGTTGTAAGGTGTTACAAACAAACATGGTCTGCTCGTCATCATAGACAGTCTCTCCAACTATTGCTACGATTAGAATCCGGAAGATGACCACCACTGTTAGTAGGATCCTAAAAAGCAAGCAAACAAACAAACAATGTGAAAATAAGTGTAGATATATGTGTGTTAACTGATACAAATGGGGTTGAGTTGTGCGCAACGTCGGTGGCTGAAGCGCTCACAGTTCAATTCGGGTGTGTTGGATTTAGGGAGCTGTCCAGTGCTGAAACAGGACGCTCTTTAGGGATAGGTGTTTTTTTTTACCGTGTACTTTGTGTTAGGCGTCTCTCGGTGTGTCTGCTTGTGTGGCTTGTGTTCTCTGATTTGATGGCTGAAATGAAATGACATGTAAGCGATCAGCGTCGCTTTGACTGTACCTGTGTGAGCTTCGTTAATGGAAAGAGGGGATACCGCCGACTCTCTCCATATCTTTCTGCCACCCATGAGTGCACAACCACCACTCAAACTCACCAACAAACATCAAATGGATTCGTGGATGAATGAATACATGAAATGACACATGAATTTTAGTTTGGTTAAGGCTGTTTGCAACATCATCCCATCTTCTGAAACGACAGCTGTCAACTGATTTATTAAGCTGACTCGTTTAGGAGGAGGGAAAAAAGGATATCTGTGAAACAAGACAGAAGAATCCACAACACAGACACGAAGGACTGGGCACCATGCTAAAGAAGATCCTCGAAGCACAACACAGAAACGGGGGACTGGGAACCATGCTAAAGACGATCCTGGAGGCTGCTGCGTTTCTTCGGTTCTTGGTTTTTGTTGATCATCTTACCTTCCTATCATAGTAGAGTGCTGCTGGACAGCAGCCTCCAGGAGCCTCTCTAGTATAGTCCATTCCCCCATTTCTGAGCATCCGGAGAAGACTAGAGCACAACGGCACTCTGTTCAAATCCCTCCAAAAAAAAGCGCGTTATTTCCCGTCCTGTCTCTCTCTGACTCTCGTTGTTTTTCAGTCTCCAAAGCGTCCGATTTGAGCTAAAAAATACATCTGTCACGGGATGCTGCTGCCGTCCCCGTTTCTCGCTGTCTCTCTGCGCGCTATCTGGCTGGTTATGTGCTGAGCGCGCAGCGCCTGTGAGCGTCCTGTTGTGTGTGCCGAGCGCTCCCACGACGTTGCCACACTATTCCTTGTCATGGGAGTCTGAAGGGCTGATTACTATAAGCCCTCCTATTTTCGATCTTCAGATCAGGTTGATGGGTTGCGCGCGGCGTGTGGATGGAGGGAGGTTGGATTTAATGTCTTGCCAGCGTTAATCCGCCTTTAAGTAGTCTCCCCCCGCCCATGCGTCACATACGCGCAGACAGGTCGGTGGAGCGCAGCCAGGAGTACCATGGCTTCTGATTTTTAATATTTTAGTTTTGTGTATAGCGAAGCTATTCAGTGGACAGAACAATCGTGGCCACAGTGGTGTATAACCTTCAACGCCTTGAGATTGTACATTTTATTATAGGCGGCTTTACGTGAGAATCAAACACCTAACCTGGCTGTATAGTACCACCAAACCACCAAATGTGCACCATATAACAATATACATCCTTCCGGTACAGTTCTTGTGGATGTACCGTGGTCTGTGCACGAGGGTCAAGGTGACTTCCGTGTGTTTTAACTTGCCACTGTTTTGATAGTTGCAATAACGTGTGGCCTATATGCAGCAAATCACATAATAATAAATGGACCCAATCTTCCTGTCTTGGCGTGGACAGCCTTGCATGCCCAGAGGTATCCCTCCGCAGGCTGCTGGCCCGGCTGGTAGAGCTGTTGTTTTCACCTCGGGTAAAGATGATGCTGGACGCATTGACAGAGAGAAAGTACCGTCCGAGTTGCTAATCGCTTTACAAGGCAGCCTGCCTGCCTGTCTGTCTCTCTGTCTGTGTGGAGGTTTAAAAATAGAAGCATATACATGACCCCGCCCTCTGAGATTTGATCAACTTAGAGCGCTGTATTATGTGTACACTAATATTAGACTATTGTGTGGTTTGACACCATCCATGCCAGTTATTAACGCGATTGTCTTTTTAAACTTAAATGAGTGTCTTCACTATGTAATAAAACTTCATGTAGCATAAGAGACTCATAGCATATTATTAAGTTTCTTGATTATTATATAACCATATAAAGTAGTGCATTGATGCCCTTTTAATCAGCAGTATTTGGTAATGTATCTATTGAATTGGAATCTGATTCAGATTTCAGGAAGTTCTTTGGTACCGTAGGGATTTGGTTCACTAATGGATAACCAAGTTATTATTAATATATTATTATTGTTAGCATCATCTAAATGTATCCAGTAGGTTCACAGGTAGGCAGGGTGAGCTGAAACTTTGTGTGGTTTATTTCTCATGAGGTGGCTTATCCTCTCCGCTCACTGTAATCTTCTCTAATTCAAATCTTTAATAACCTTTACATCACGTGACAGAAGGACAGAGCCTCGCTGCTTTCGAGACACGGAGAGAGGGAGGGGGGAGAGAGAGAAAGAGAGAGGCAGAAAGAGAGAGGGAGAGAGAAAGACAGATGGAGATAGAGATATACACACAGAGAGGCAAAGAGCGAGAGAGAGAGAGAAAATGACAAACACACACGTACAAGTACACACATACACAAACACACAGGACAGCGCGCGCACACACACGCACTCCTTTCTCTCTCTCACACACACTCACACACACCTACATGCACACACAATATATATACAATACATATAAATCAATAAATGTTGCTTTAATGTTCAAGTGTTAGCATCATTCTTATTTTAGCAATTTAATTGGACAGAGAGAAAGAGAGAGAGAGAGAGAGAGAGAGAGATCCTAAATAAAATTGTGAAAAACACCCCTATGCTTGAGATTCAACCTGAAAAGAAAGAAAATGCGTCTCCTGCAAGTTCCGGTTCTTGTTTATTGTAAACCTGTACATATCCACATATAAATTGCACTTAAGTGTAAACAAAGAATTTGACGACAACACACAAATTCCTGCTTTGGAGCCATTACTTGGGTTGTTGGCACAGAAAAGAGGGAAGTAACAGAGGGTGAGGACGGGGGCAGTCTGGCACTTAAAGCACTTCCTGTGGACGATGGAGGGTCCAGCCTCATCATACTCCTGCTTGCTGATCCACATCTGCTGGAAGGTGGACAGAGAGGCCAGGATGGAGCCCCGATCCACACAGAGTACTTCCTCTCAGGGGGGGGGGCGATGATCTAACCACAAACACACTTGTTCATTTAGGACTCTGCTCATAGAAATGTTATTCATATTCACTAAACAGTCAAAGTTACCTTAATCTTTATGGTGCTGGGGGCCAGGGCAGTGATCTCCTTCTGCATGCGGTCAGCGATACCAGGGTACATGGTGTTGCTGCCGGACAGCACGTTGTTGGCGTACAGGTCCTTACGGATGTCAATGTCACACTTCATGATGCTGTTGTAAGTGGTTTCGTGGATGCCAGCAGATTCCATGCCTGTGCAAACACAGCGGATAAATTATTGCATATTACCCTGCTGCAAAGAACACAGCTATGGACACATCTGACACCGCTTTCAGCTGTCGTAACAGGTGATGAAATGGACAGCTCCGCCAACAGCTGTGCGCTCTGTGGCGCAAATGTGACCAATAAGCCCCTGCTTTAAATTACTCAGTCATGTCTTTTTATCGAAGCAGAAGTTTGATAAACTATGACCTCCAGTTGGTGATCATAATTAGACAGCCAATCACTTATATGAGCAATATCACGTCTGTTTTTGGAAAACAATGCCTTCATCCAGTGTTTATTCTGATTTAATAACATATTTATGTTCGCCTGAAACTCTTGGCAAACCGAAAAAGGCAAATTTACTTTTAGCTTGTTTCAAAACAATTTTCACATTATTCCATTGTTTTATTTTGCGCACAAAACAAGTGAAGTTATCGTTTCATCTGTTCATAAGAACGAAAATGTAATACTTTAAGATAACTCTTAAAATGACTATAGTAAAGACCCCGAAGCCAATTCATCATTAGAAACCTTTAAATCTATAGTTTATAGGACAATGTCACTTCAACTAAATAAAGTCTTCGATGTCTTCACTCGCTTTTACGCACCAATGAATGAGGGCTGGAAGAGTGTCTCAGGGCAGCGGAAACGCTCGTTGCCGATGGTGATGACCTGCCCGTCGGGCAGCTCGTAGCTCTTCTCCAGGGATGAGGAGGAGGAGGCGGTGGCCATCTCATTCTCAAAGTCCAAAGCCACGTATAGCACAACTTTTCCTTGATGTCACGCACAATCTCGCGCTCAGCTGGAGAGGATCAGATTTATTTTGTGTCAGTGAAATGTCTATCATCAAAAAAATGTGAAGATAATTACATGCGCGTGATAAGATAACCCCTGGGTTTGATTGTTTAAACAATTTATTAAAATAAAAGATTTGCTTTATCCAAAACAAACTAGGCTAGGCATCATGTCTCTTTTTTCTTTACCAATTTTGTCGTGCAGATGGATTATTGTAATAAACAGATTCGCGTTTTTGTCTTCTGTGCATGTTTAGGGTCGAGGGGTGTAACTAAATAAAAGTAATGATAATTTGGAAATACAGTCCGTGATGCGTTATAGCCAACCTAAGTTAGTCAAAAATATTAATTAGTAGTCTATACTCACCTGTTGTGACAAAAGAGTATCCACGCTCAGTCAGAATCTTCATAAGGTCATCTGTGAGGTCACGACCGGCCAAATCCAATCGCATAATGGCGTGAGGAAGAGCGTAACCCTCATAAATTGGCACGTTTTGGGTCACATCGTCACCGGAATCCAAAACAATGCTTGATGATGAATACGTAAACATTTCATTCTTATATTAACTCACTGAACAAAATCGCTTTCACGCCTGAGGAGTCTTTTTTACATGTGGTACGTCCAGAGGCGTACAGGGACAGCACTGCCTGGATAGCCACGTACATTGCGGGGACATTAAAAGTCTCGAACATAATCTGGGTCATCTTCTCTCTGTTGGCCTTTGGGTTGAGGGGGGCTTCTCTGGGGCCACGCGCAGCTCGTTGTAGAAGGTGTGGTGCCAGATCTTCTCCATGTCGTCCCAGGTGATGATGCCGTGCTCGATGGGGTACTTCAGGGTCAAGATGCCTCTTTTGCTCTGGGCCTCGTCACCAACGTAGGAGTCCTTCTGGCCTATACCAACCATGACGCCCTGATAAGGATCAGGAAATTAGTGATGTAGTGGAGAACTACTACTAACCACCACACAGCATCACTACTACTACTATAAACAGATTTAAACTGTATTTTTAGAATCATAAATAGACTGTTTTCCTAAATTATTAGTTGTAGATACGTAATGTTCGTGCGCAATTACGCACGTTGGATCTGGCCCTCCAAAGCCATAGACTATTTTTTACCTGGTGACGGGGGCGACCCACGATGGAAGGGAAGACGGCGCGAGGTGCGTCATCGCCGGCGAACCCAGCCTTCACCAGGCTGGAACCGTTATCACACACCAGGGCGGTAGACACACGTGGACACGCGCGCACACGCACGCAGAGGCACGGTTAGATCTAGTGATTGTTTCGATTGAAGATATTACCTTCTCTTCATAGACCGACAAAAACACAATTTTTGTTGACAAAGAACCAAGGGAATGGTGGTGTGTTGTGGCATGTTATAGGATTGTGTTGGTATTCAGATTTTCTTCGATGGGGCACTAACACTGGAACTGTTAAACGTTAATATTGTTTCAGTATTTTTACAACGACTGTGGCCCAGCGAAAGAAAAGAAGCTGATGAACCTCATGCCGATGTTGTGAGATGGTCCGTTTCAGTTAGTGATGACATTTGGTTAAGCAAAGATGGAAATCATTGCCATTCGTGTATCGATCCTCTTGTGATAAATCCACTGGTTGGCCGTGGTTAGTCCTTTGGTCAGTCGTGCAGGTACTCACCAGATCAGCACCATGCGCCAGATCTTCAGTGGGTAAACCAGGGGTGGCAAACTGTCACGTCGGATCAATTTATACCCTGCCAAGTGTCCATATTTGGTTGCCCATTGCCCAATGACAACAGCCACTCCCTGAAGGGCATAACAATGAGAGGGAACTCCTGCTTGGACACCTGTGCCTGCCGCCGGTGCATGGAGGACAGCAGCGTGGACAGACAGAAGCTGACAGGCTTCCTTTTGATCTCTTCCGACCGATAAATCACAATATTACTAAAAACAACTCTGTGTCTGTGAAAGACCTATTCTAGAAAGCAGCAGCATGACTCAATGTTATCTGATGTCAGTATAATAATTATATAATGTTAGTGTTTTAACTAAGACAAACTGAATAAAACGTCCCTTTGATGCATAATAAACAACGGATTGAAAACAGAAAGAGTCACAACCCAAGCCACATCTACACTGTATCTCAATATCAAAACAAGGGTACTTGGGAAATGAATATATTGACATGTTTTGCTAGTAAGTCAAAGTAATAACTTATTCCACTTCTTTTGTGTCTGAGTTTCTGGAAAGGTCCCTTAAACATTCTAGAGCTGAGACTGGCAGGACACATGTAGCCCTACAGGACCAAATGAGGAGACTTATTGTGCTACACAGCTGGTGTCAGCAGTTGTTTGACTCCATTAGAAGCTCCAAGCCCCACATTTCCGATTTGTCTGAACAAAGAAGAGGAAGCCACTGCTGCAGACCAAACATTCCTGTTGTAGTACAGCGTAAGTGTCCCCCACTTAAAACAGTTTTACTACATTTCATGCACATCACATATTCATGAACAAAAATATGCTGCTGGACTCACCATATGGCAAATGAAAATTGATATATTTTCAAATACATTCATAGATCTAATTAGCATAAAATCAATGAGTTTCCATAATTCTAATGAGCTACTTGGACGTTATTGATGGGGTGGTCATGCAACATGATGTGTCCTCATGTGGAAAATTTAGAAATAATTCAAATGAATGCTTTAGTCATACTCTCTTGGTTTCACATTTGCATTTTTCACATTGATTGTTGTAGAAAAATCCTAATGCAAACCAGACACCAAAATATTTTTTATGTGTTTGGCAGAAAATTGAAACTAGAAAGCACAATATTCAGTCAAAAAATATAAAGCTCTAACAGGAAGAAATACTTTGGCCTGAGTGTAATATCAAAGGTTATCGCAGTGCATTGAATTCATTCTCTTTGGCATATTTCTCTTCCTCTGTCTGAGCACATTCTAGTACCTCAAACACCAACCACTGGTCCTGTAATTACCTTTTTATGTAATAGAAGTCAAGGCAACGTCTTGTTCTGTGTAAGAAACCTTTACAGATAAATCAAAAGCAATGTTGATACTTTTTGTTGTTGCCGACATCAAAACAATAAGAATAAGGTACATCTCTTGTTGTGACACATGCCATATTCTTTCTTTATTTCTGCACTAAGAAAGAATAAGACATAAGACAATGACATTGCCGGTTTACTTGAAATAGACAGGGAGCGAGCTCTGAAGGCTGTAAAAAACATTGGCTAAGAGCAGTGGATGGTCCCACCACAAGGAGGACAAGACAAAAGGGCACAGCAAGCCATGAATCATATGCTGCTGTCACCCGACCCCGAGCCATAACCCTTTACTGTGTGACTCTTTGTTTTGGTCTTATGTAATGAATGGTCTGCTTTGAGCATCCTTTGCCTCCGTATTCAAATAACAGTAACATTTTTGACCAAAGCTAAGTTAAGTTTGTCTAAGGAGAATAGAACTGTTAAGGACAAGAAGGAACAGTGGGCTTTCAACATGAGTTTGCCCTTCTGCCAAAATAGTAAGTTGTTTTAAATTAAATTTCAGTGTTTGCCGCTATCCTTTTTTCATAGTGTGTTCAGGGACTGTCACTGCTAAGGCAAGGGCTCAGGATATATATAGTGGTAAACTGTAAACTGTTTGTTGTGCTGGTTCTCAGAGCACCCAGTGGTGTGAAAGGTTCATGCCAGACTGGGGATTAGACAGAGACACTTGGAGGCTGCTCAAATAGTCCTGTGGTGTGACTTTTACTTTAGCTGTTGCTACTGAGAGTAAATCATTGTGGCACGACCATTCTCCTCCAACTCATGACCCCTCAGGAAATCGGCCTCATTGCTCAGCATTAGAGATGAGATAATGAGGATAAAACCGTCCAGAAAAAAAAAAAAAAACCTATTGATTTTTCTATGGGAATTTCACATCATAAACAGAGTACAAGTCCTTTAAAGAACCCTGAGGGTAAGTCATTTGCTTGATGCAGGCAAGGTTTTATATCTAAATCAATAATGTGCACATATACCGTATGGGAATGTCCCCATGCTAGATTGTAGCATTCTAGCTCGCTCAATACAACTGGTCTAAAAGCACTTTGTTCTTTCCAACATAGCACATATATCTGTGTTGAGCGTCAGGGGCTATTTAAAGGTCACAGCAGAAAGAAGACATGAAACGTATTGCTTAGTGAAAATTGGGTGTCCTCTCTCTCTCTCTCTCTCTCTCTCTCTCTCTCTCTCTCTCTCTATCTCTTTCTCTTTCTGACCAGTGCACTGAATCCTGAGTGACAATCTGTTGGCCTATGTTAAAGTCTTCTGCTAGGTAGCTCAAAGAAGCACAGGGCTTGGATAGCTGTCAGTGTGGCTGCAGTTCTATTTCGTATAGGCTTCGCCCTCTAAGGGCTACGCTATTGGGTTTATCCCTTCGCGCATGCGCAGTCGTGAAGATTTTCTTTCCCGCCCTAGCGTCCAGCTCGGGCCTCAACTACGTCCGCATTTACTGCATATATACAGAGCGGACCCGTTGATCGACTCCCACTTTTTCTTCAACTTCGCAGTATGAAGTCAAGCTCAAGACCTTCCGCCGGTGCCCGTGTCTGCCCCTCCTGCCGGACCGGCTACATCCTTCCGCCGGACCTCCACCCCCGTTGCGAGGCCTGCCTGGGTGCCGTTCACGCCGGCCAGGCTCTCACCCGCCACGCCTCCTGCCAGTTTTGCGCCCGCCTGTCGTCTAAAGAGCTAACTCGACGGGCGGAAGCTTTTCTGGTTTGCCAGGCTGGCGGGGACGGAGACGGCAGCTGGGCAGACAGACAGGAATCCGGCGGCACCTTGGAGCCGCTGGCGGACGGCGTTTTCGACGAGCATGAGTCCGCTGACTCCGCTCTCTCTGACAGCGCCTCCATCACCGTTTTCCCTCCTCCCCTCTGGGAGGGTCCCCCTCCTCCCCTTTGGGGGGATTGGGCCTCGAGACGGCGATTGATGCTTTCCCGCGGGAGCTCTCTCCGTCTCCCGAACGGCCTGGGGCACCGCCCGAGCGGCCTTCCCCTTTGCCCCACCCGGCTCCAGCCTCCACCGCTAAGGCTCTCTTCGCCGACCTGCCGGAGATCATAAGGAGGGCGGCGGAGCTTAGAGGCATAGCGCTCCCGGCGGAGCTGCCAGCCCCCGCTCGCGGCCTTTTGAGCGGTGATGTTTATGCCCAGGAGCCGCCCTCTTCACGGGCCCCACTCTGGCCGCGCTTCGCGGAGCTTCGGCCATTTGTGGAGGAGGCTTTCTCCCAGCCGGGGAAACTGAAGGCTCCCGTCTCTCGCTATGCCCCGTTTACTCGGGTTCAGGGCGATACGGACGCAGGTTTTCCTTCAGTCCCTCCCCTGGAGGGGAGCCTGGCGTCCATTTTGCTTCCGAAAGCTACTTTCTTCGGCCACCGGAAGCCCACGCCTCCCTCTCCCCAGGATCAAGTGTGCGCTCAAGTCACTGACCGGGCCCACCAATGTGCCGCCCAGGGGCTGGCGGCACAAAACAACATCGCCTTACTGGCCTCCGCCGCCTCCGCGATGGCCACTACTCCCGGCGCCCTCCCCTCGGAGCTTGCCACGGAGATTGGTAAGGCTATGACCGCCATCCTTACCCTGACCACGGCGTCCACGGTGGCGCTGTCCAGGGTGATGGCTTGGCAGACTGTGGCCCAGCGAAACATCTGGCTCCACATGTCTCAGCTGCCAGCGGACATTAGACGCGAGCTTCTGTACGGTCCCATAGCCCCCGATGGACTATTTGGGCCGCGCCTACAGACTGCCACGTCTCATCTCCATCAAGCGGCGGAGGACGCCGAGCGGCTTCGGAGGCTCGGCTCGTGGAAGGCTCCTCCTCAACAGCACCACCGTCGCCATGACAACCGTCACAAGCGGAAGCGCCCCGCAGCATCGGCTGCGGCTGCGTCTTCCCAAGCTTCGGCGTCGGGGCCCCCACCCGGTCCCCCTCCGCAGCGACAGACGATGCCACACGGCCGTCAACCTGCACGCAGCCGAACAGTCCCTGTTTGCTCTAAACAGGGCACTGTTATGACAGTTGTTCCCCACACAAGCACACACCAGGCCGTCGCCGCGAGCGGGGCGCCACTGCGTCCCCGCTGCGCAGGCAGCGGAAATGAGCGTCCTCCCACGGGGGACGACGACGCTTGTCCACCCACCTCCCCACGGCGATGCCGGCGGGGCGGGGGTCGGGTTAACCCAGTGACCGCTCCCGCCCCACACGGCGGCGACCGGCCACTGCCCTTTCGAAAAAGCCCTACCATGGGCTGGCGACGCGATCACTCGTCTCGCCCAGCGGCGGGATGGGCTCTGCGCTCCCTGCTTGCCATGTCGGTGAACAACACTCAGACATGTGCTCGCCCACTGTCAGAGTGCAGCGCGGCATGGATTGGCTTGACACACATGGACTCGTGGATGTCAAAGCTGATAACACGGGGTTACACACTCCAGTTCGCCTCCCCCCCGCCCCTTTCGCGGGTGTGTTGGAGACGACGGTTTCATCCCTGGCAGAGTCAGACGCAATGACGTCAGAGTTAGAAGGGTTGCTGGCGAGCGGAGCTATTTCCCGCGTCCCTCCAGGGGAGGAAAACGAGGGTTTTTACTCTCGCTATTTTCTCACCCCGAAGAAGTCAGGAGGACTGCGTCCCATCCTCGACCTGTCGAAATTCAACCGGTATGTCATGGAGCGCCCCTTCCACATGCTCACCATCAGGCACGTGTTGGAATGTGTGCGCCCCAACGAATGGTTTACATCCGTGGATCTGAAAGACGCTTACTTTCACATCCAAATCATTCCCAGGCACAGGAAATTCCTGCGCTTCTCCTTCCAAGGGGCCCGTTTCCAGTTCAACCGGCTGCCGTTCGGATACTCACTAGCCCCCCGCACCTTTTCCAAGTGCATGGAAACGGCGCTCCAGCCTCTACGGGAGAGGGGCATCAGAGTCCTCTTTTACTTGGACGATCTGCTCATTCTAGCCCCCTCTCGGGAGCGGGCGGCGCTGCACACTATGGAGGTTCTGCAGCACCTACAAACGCTGGGTTTTGCCATAAATTGGAAGAAGAGCGCCCTCGTCCCCGCACAATCGATAGTTTATCTGGGCGTAGACATGAGCTCGATCAGCATGAGAGCCAGGCTGTCAGCACCGAGGCAGGAAGCCCTGACTTCTCTGTTGTCCCGCTTCAGGCCGCGCGCGACAGTGCCAGCGCTGTCAGTTATGCGGCTCTTGGGCATGATGTCCGCGGCACACACGGTGGTCCCCCTGGGTCTCCTCCACATGAGGAAAGTCCAGAGGTGGTTTCACCGCCAGCGGCTCGATCCCATTCGCCACAAATGGCGAATGCTGTCCATCCCTCATTCCCTCCAATCAGACCTGGCATACTGGGGGAGTCCCCAAACCCTGTCTTCCGGGGTTCCCCTGGGCAGAGTGACGTCATATGTGACGGTGTACACAGACGCGTCCCTCACTGGCTGGGGGGGAATGTGCGAGTCACAGGTGGTGGGAGGGGCCTGGCCTCCTCCCCCTCTCCCTCACATAAACTGCCTGGAGCTGTCCACGGTGTTGAAGGTGTTGAAACACTTTACACCAGTGGTGACGGGGAGGCATGTTGTAGTACGGACGGACAACATCACGGCGGCGGCATTCATAAACCGCCAGGGCGGCATACGCTCAGCCCGGCTGTTAGAAATAGCCAGACGCCTCCTGCTGTGGGCGCACAGCCACCTGCTGTCTCTCAAAGCAGTATATCCCCCGGATTTTGAACCGGGCAGCCGACTTGATGTCGAGGGGGGGGCCCTCCCACAACGAGTGGAGATTGAATCCCACTATCGTTCAAACGTTATGGAGCAGGTTCGGGGAAGCGGAGGTGGATCTGTTCGCTTCACGAGAGAACACACAGTGCACACTGTGGTTCTCCTTGACCGCGCGGGACAACCCTCCCCTCGGCGTAGACGCCTTCTCCCACAAACCCTGGCCCAAAACCCTCCTATATGCTTTTCCCCCGGTCCCCCTGATCCCTCGCCTCCTGGAGCGCGTCCAGGAGGAGGATCTGTTAATTGTTCTGGTGGCACCGGAGCGCACGAGCGCGTCCTGGTTCCCAACCCTCGTTCAGCTGCTGGTGGCTCCCCCCTGGCAGATTCCGTGGCGGAGAGACGCACTATCGCAGCTGAACGGTGCGATCTGTCATCCCCCAGTGATAAATCAGAGACTGTGGGGCTGGTTGCTGAGCGGGAGCGCTTACAGAGATTAGGCTTGCCCCCCGCCGTGGTACGCACTATCCAGGGCTCCAGAGCCCCCTCTACCATAGCAGGCTACGCAGGGCGCTGGTCTGCCTTCCAGCGCTGGTGCACAGAGAGGGACGCAGACCCCACATCGTGTCCCCTACCTCTCGTGCTGACGTACCTACAAACTCTGGTGGATAATGATTTGGCTCCATCTACAGTCAAAGCATACGCAGCAGCCATCTCATCCTGTCACGAAGGTTTCGGTGAGAGGACAGTTTTTGCGCATCCCCTGGTGAAACGTTTCCTGAAGGGGGTTAGGCGTCAAAAACCGGCTGTTCGCCCCCTCGCCCCCCAATGGGACCTAGCTCTGGTGCTGCGGGCTCTGGGGAAGCCCCCCTTTGAGCCCTTGACACAGGCTTCGCTCAGAATGCTGTCGCTTAAGACAGCACTTCTCCTTGCCCTAACGTCGGCCAAAAGAGTGAGTGATTTATGTGCACTGTCAGTTTCTCCGTCCTGCCTCTCCATTAGAGGGGACGGGAGCGCAGCCACCTTACAGCCAAATCCCTCCTTCACACCGAAGACTTTAACTAGTTCTTTTCGGTCAAGGGTGTTTTCCCTCGAGGGTTTTTTCCCCCCACCTCACGCTAACGGTGCGGAGGAGGCTTCCCACCGGTTGTGTCCGGTGCGCGCTCTGTCACAATACATTTTACGCACGGCAAATATCAGGAAAACTCAGCAGCTGTTTGTGCATTATAGAGAACACTCCCAAGGATCAGCCCTCTCAAAACAGCGTCTGTCTCACTGGCTGTGCGAGGCTATTACCCAGGCTTATAGCTCGGAAGGGAAAGAGCCCCCCAAGACATTCGGGGTCACTCTACGAGGGCTCTGTCGGCGTCTGCGGCTCTATTTAAAGGCATGGCAGTAGCCGACATTTGCGCGGCAGCCTCCTGGGCTTCCCCGTGCCCCTTCATCCGCTTTTATCTGCGAGATATGTCTGAATCTTCCATGTCTCATGCGGTTTTGTCCACAGTCAGTGACGCGTAATGCCGCGCTGAATGTGCAAAAAAAAAAAAAAAAAAAAAGCGGATGCCTTGATTGTTGCCAATCTCCTTCACACCTAGTGCTGAATGACCCTGCTCTGCTGTCTCACCTCTCCTGTACCTGGGGTATTTCTTGTGAGACACAGTTTTATCTCATACATTGTCATAATCATGTTGCACGCACGGAGGTAATCATGTCTCTCCGTTGCATGCGCGACAGGATCAATCACGCTTAACCCCCATTAATCATTGTACTACTGCATCATATTGCGGGCCACATGAACCTTTCCGGCCACGCCATTGGCAGGGCAGGCTTTGTCAGAAGAATGACTCTGACTAGCCTCTGTACATTGTTGCTGGGGCAATGTGGTGTATGTTCGGCTTGTGGACCTTGTGCCGCAGGTGGCATTGACTACATCAGCTTCGCCCTAACCCAATAGCGTAGCCCTTAGAGGGCGAAGCCTATACGAAATAGAACGTTAGTTACTTTGGTAACTCCAGATTTCTATTAGTATAGGCGTAGCCCTCTAAGGTCCGGGCCACCTGCTCCTAGAACATTAGTTGAAGAAAAAGCTGATGTTTTGGGAGTCGAACAACGGGTCCGCTCTGTATATATGCAGTAAATGCGACGTAGTTGAGGCCCGAGCTGGACGCTAGGGCGGGAAAGAAATCTTCACGACTGCGCATGCGCGAAGGGATAAACCCATAGCGTAGCCCTTAGAGGCTACGCCTATACTAATAGAATCTGGAGTTACCAAAGTAACTAACGTTACAGTAAACATTGGTCTCTCATTAATATTTAGATATTAAGTCTCACTTCTGCCAATCTGAGGTTATGGTTACCTGGTCCTCATGGTCTCTGCAGGGTAAATCCAGACAGCTAGCTAGATATCTGTGGAAAAGAGGCTATGGTTCCTGGTCCTCAGGTCTCTGCAAGGTAAATCCAGACATCTAGCTAGACTATCTGTTCAATCGGAAGATTATGGTTACCTGGTCCTCAGGTCTCTGCAGGGTAAATCCAGACAGCTAGCTAGACTATCCTCCAATCTGAGGACTATGGGTACCTGGTCCTCAGGTCTCTGCAGGGTAAATCCAGACAGCTAGCTAGACTATCTGTCCAATCTGAGGACTATGGTTACCTGGTCCTCAGGTCTCTGCAGGGTAAATCCAGACAGCTAGCTAGACTATCTGTGCTATCAGTTTTCTGTTGACAACTAAAACTACTTCTCTCTCCACAGAGCTGTGGAGGAAGGTCTCAAAATGACGACTGTGTGTATAACTAACAGAGTGAAAAAACAAACATGTAACTAAATATATTTTTTAACCAAGTAGCGCAATACAATTACTGACATTAAAATTAGTTTGTTATTGTGTTTTTTTTGTAAAATGAACACTTGCAGACAAGAAGAAAAAAAGTGCTACTTCAGGGCTTTCTGATCTACTGTTGCAGGACCTTATGTGGCACAATGACACCCCAATCCAACAATGAGCATTGAACCACAGCAGGGCCGAATTTTGCTCCTTATGATGTCATAAGAGGCAAGGTCACCTCCCTCCCTACCTCCTTTCTCTGCTTTACCCCCCAGAGAATTTGGCCGATATCAGAGCGACATCATGGCTTTCAAACGAGCAAAGTGGCAGTTTGTCAAGGCCACCCCCCACACATACACCCCCCTCCACCTCACCACCCCCCCCCCCTCCTCTCAAAAGCTACAGACCTCAGAAACTGAAATACTAAGGAAAGCTCATAGTGGGACTGAATCTAGTGGCTGGAATTCGGACCAAGGCTGAATTCTGGGAAAGAGACTTCAGATAAAGTATTAGGGACCACTAAGGTCTATATAAAAGAGACTTCAGATACAGTATTAGGGGACCACTAAGGTCTATATAAAGAGACTTCAGATACATATTAGGGACCACTAAGGTCTATATAAAAGAACTTCAGATACATTATTAGGACCACTAAGGTCTATATAAAAGAGAATTCAGATACAGTATTAGGGACCACTAAGGTCTATATAAAAGAGACTTCAGATACAGTATTAGGGGACCATAAGGTCTATATAAAAGAGACTTTAGATACAGTATTAGGGGACCACTAAGGTCTATATAAAGAGACTTCAGATACAGTATTAGGGGACCACTAAGGTCTATATAAAAGAGACTCAGATACAGTATTAGGGACCACTAAGGTCTATATAAAAGATACTTTAGATACAGTATGAGGGACCACTAAGGTATATATAGAGCACCATGGCATGGTACCTTTAACTACATTTAACTGATACCACTTACTAAATAATAACTTTGCGTTACTTGACTTAAAGAATCTCAGTTCATCTTGTAACCCAGCAGACTAAAACATGGCAACTTCACGTCCAGTAAGCAGCACTTCTAAAGGTGAAGGTATTTGTCTTGGTGCACCTCTATTGATTACTGCGCATACATACACACTCAGAGGAGACGTGCACTCCCTCTGAATCTCCATTTTGCTAAATTCCCCTGCGCTAAAAATTCCACAAGTCAGGGAGTGAATGAATGCATCCCTATATGTCACCCCCCCACCTTTCCTGTCTCTGTTCCTTTTCCTGTGTGTGACTTCTGCATCTCTTAACGCCATCAAATCTCCTCTTGAACCCAAGAAACTACATTTTTTATGTAGGTGCACTCTCGGACGCACCCGGCAGATTTATGTGAGGAATCCAGTGGGGCTGTTTGATTCAGGAAGCTAAGGAGGATCAGCGGGGGAACTAGAGGCTAACATACACACATACAGAGCTGTGTACACACATGGAGGTAACACTAGCACGCATATTCACACGTACAGAAACACTAAACCGCAAATACCTACACGACACATATGTTTTACACACACCACACACACGCAAACATGTGGAGGAAAGCCGTGTACACAAGGACGAGCATTCACGCATACAGGAAAACTCCACCACAAATGGCTGGACACACACACCACACACCCGGTCAGAGCTTATAAGACCTGATGAAGACACGTGTTCAGCAGTCCAACTCCGGTATCACTTCCTTCCTGAGGTTCCCGCAAACATTGGGCAAAGGCCTGCTGGCTCATTCACTGCCAGGCAGGGTTGCTGTAAGGGTTGCCAGGTCAGTGGGAGGTAATGGGCTGATGATCTATGTGGCGTATGATGGCGAGGAAAGACACACACACACGCAAACACATCTTCAGACACACACATGAAGATTAAGATAACTCTGACAAATGCACAGAGACAGGACATGCTCGTAGAAGACATAACCTGCTGTCACATGACACCGAAACATGCAAAGTTACCTCCCATGCACATGTACGCACATACACACACACACACACACACCACACTTATACACCACACACCTTATACACATAGACACACGTGAGGGGAAAGCCCAGAAAAGGAGGCTAAAGAGATTAGTTCATCATCCCTGGCGCTGACAGATCCTGCTGATGTGTGACCACAAAGCAAACAACCATCAATCTCTTCTCCGCAGGAGAAGCAGGACGAAGGAGAGGACGGTTACATTGTTTTGCTTGTGAGGTCCAAACACTCAAGATTATTAGCTTCCTAAAGTGAGTACCCAACCTACTGTGGTAGGCCTGAGTGGGCTTATTCATCAGAACAAATGGCAGCTGTGTATTTTACTGTGAGTCGACAGTGAGAGAGGAAGTTCTGCTGTGCGTACTATAACTGTGGAATGTGTGCGTGTGTGTGTGTGCGTGTTTGTCTACTATGTCTACTAACTATGAGATCAGATGTAGAGTTTATGCCGGCCTTTCACTTCGGTGAAGGCGTGTGTTTGTATTTAATTAAGGAGGTTTGGGAAATCCTGGCCGTCAGTAACTGCACACAGCCCACTGATGTGTACCAACCCGGGCGCCCGGGGGGTACTTAAATGAGTATAAGAGTATAAATAAGATTCAATAAAGTATAACTATAAAACCTGATGTCTCCCTTGCCTTTTACTTGTACCCTGTAGATTTGAAACCTGCAAGTTAGATCAGTAAAGTAAAAATAATTTTTAAAATAGTTTTGTACTCTTTCCACCTCTGGATATTAGCATCACACAGCATAAAATGACCCATCTCTTCTTTTACATTGTATACATTTTATTTCAAGAAACTCTCTCCCCTCAGTGTGTATCTTATGATGTTGACGTGAAAAGCGGGGGTGCACCTGTCACCTGACCCATGGACCGGATATCAACACATACCCAGCAGGGGCTTTCAGAGTGTGTTGGCATCTCTGTTTATCCTTTTTGACGTCTTTGGACTGTAACCATAGATGAGTATGAAGCAGTTTACAGCTAAGTGTGATGCAGTCAGAGTGAGGATCAACACACTCCATGTTTTGATGAGGATGATGAGAAAATTATTTGAGTGAGATGGGAGCAGCTTCATAATTCCTAAGGATCTTATTCATGGTAAAACTGAGACTGACCACAGGTGTGGGGTCTTATCTGTAATATGTAGCTTTGTATGAGATCATGGTGGTAAAGTTATGGAGAGAAATTGATATTCTAATATACATGGCTGTTTTTGCATGTTCCATATGTCAGCATGCGCCTGGATTCCTGCATTTGTTGCTCAGTGTGTGGTCGGTCACAGCAACAGACGGCTAATATTACGAGAACAGACTGAGAGGAGGAGTAGCCCCCCAACACGTCCGCGTGGTGAAAGCACCTTTCAGCAACACGGCAGCTGTTCACATTTCCTGTGTATAAATGTCGCACGGTGGCTATCTCTCATTTGCTGAGTGCATTATTAACAGATGGACATCCCAGCTCTGTGTTAATATTGGAAATGGGAGAAATGTGGACACACACATACACCACCACATCCCTGGAGCAGCTGCTGCTGCTCAAGAAATGTGTGTGCAGATATTTGTTGCTCAGTGTACACTGATTGTGTGTGTGTGTGTCAGAGAGAGAGAGAGAGAGAGAGAGAGAGAGAGAGAAAGAGAGAGAGCAGGGCTGCTTGTGTGGGCCATCTATGTGGCAGAAGAATTCCCCTTTAACCTTATCCCGGCATCATTGATTCACTTGGAGTGATTTGATTAGCAGTAAATGCATGACTGTCAGCACTGTACGTCCAGCTGTAAGGAGGCAGTAAGATGACACTGTTGTGTGCTGTCATATTGACTTACACCAAGATAAAGGGCTGTTTCACCAGTTTATAACAAATGACTAAAAGTCTTGCATTGCCAGACCTTCTTCCACACACTGCAGAGGAAAGTCCATAGTCCTCAGATTGGATAGTCTATCTAGCTCTCTGGATTTACCCTGCAGAGATCTGAGGACCAGGTAACCATAGTCCTCAGATTGGACAGATAGTCTATCTAGCTGTCTGATTTACCCTGCAGAGATCCGAGGACCAGGTAACCATAGTCCTCAGATTGGACAGATAGTCTAGCTAGCTGTCTGGATTTACCCTGCAGAGATCTGAGGACCAGGTAACCATAGTCCTCAGATTGGACAGATAGTCTAGCTAGCTGTCTGGACTTACCCTGCAGAGACCTGAGGACCAGGTAACCATAGTCCTCAGATTGGACAGATAGTCTAGCTAGCTGTCTGGATTTACCCTGCAGAGATCTGTGGACCAGGTAACCATAGTCCTCAGATTGGACAGATAGTCTAGCTAGCTGTCTGTATTTACCCTGCAGAGATCTGTGGACCAGGTAACCATAGTCCTCAGATTGGACAGATAGTCTAGCTAGCGGTTTGGATTTACCCTGCAGAGATCTGAGGACCAGGTAACCATAGTCCTCAGATTGGACAGATAGTCTAGCTAGCTGTTTGGATTTACCCTGCAGAGATCTGAGGACCAGTAACCATAGTCCTCAGAAATCCACCAGAGGTTAAAGTTACACACAAAGGTAACAGAAACGTAATGGACGTCTGGCCAAAAAGAAGGACATTTGGGGAATTTCTGGCAGCACCTAAGCAATCCCAAAGTGGAACTTTGTGGATGTAGACCGAATGACTAATAGAATAAAATAGTGCCTGAAAATGCAGTTGCAGGAGCTGCGCCTCCAACATCATAAGAGATTGCTTTCACCCAGCCCACGACCTGTTTAACCCCCCCCCAGCAAGAAGCTGCGCAGCCTTAATGCTAGGACCACGAGGCTAAAGATCAGCTTCTACCCAGAGGCAGTGAGGCTTTTGACCTGTCTGGTGTGTGCTGCTGCCATCCCTTTTACCTAAAAAACTCTATGCATTTAATTTAATTTTACCAAATGGGCCTCTGATTTACTTGATAGACCACTGATGCAAGAAGACATAGCATACTTATCCACACTGACAGGTGATCTGTAGCAAGTACAGAACAGCAGTGAGCACTTTGCAATACATTGCTATTGGAGACAAAATTAAAAAGATGATTTTGAAGAATCCCCATACCCATTTCATGAAGTAAAGAAACAGACTCGACAACAATGACTTCTTCTTGCTAACTGAAGGAAAATTAACTTCCATTGTTTCTGGTTCATGCCTGATCACCAGCGCTGGAACCTGGCTGCGTACGGCCAAGCTTTCTGTCTGGCTTTAAGGTCACAGCCGAGTCTATCTCAGTTTGCCCCAAGCAGAGGCACATAACACAGTGTCACTTATTGTTCAACACAGATCTCAGTCCAACACATTCCATAGTTAGAAAGGTTAACAGTTAAATTATCAAAGGACAATACTATGTATGATTTGACAAACCAAACTATGTAACCTACATGTGCATGACCAAATGCTTAGCTGTGAAATCAGGTGTTGTTATTTGTAGTAAATCAAAAGGAAAAACTGGTCTGGCACTTTAATAACATTAATTGTATACTGTTTGACTGAGGTCTGAAGGAAATGAAGAACCTGTTGTGGAAACTGTGGATGTTGCAGTTATTGAAAGTACTGTATATCCATGTAATCCCCTGCATCCGTCCTCTGGCTTCCTCAAGCAGCGTTCAGTCACTGGCAAGGATGACTCATTTCACCCTCTTCATTCCTATGTACCTTCCCTTACCCATTTGTCACCTGGGTATGTAAACACACCCAAGCACTTCCTCCATGTTGCCCTGCCATTCCTAAAGGAGGTACTCATTGAGGAGGACATAAAACAGGCTACTTGCTGTGTATCTTTAGCAACTTATGATGGGCAGGAACAACACCAAGTCCAGGTTCATCCGTAGATGCATTTCTTATCTCAGCCAACCATCAAAAGTCCAGGACGGTGGAACATTACACTTAGAGCAACACTTCCTCTTCTCCTTTAAAGCAAAGGAAGCGGAGGAGTGTGAGGAAAAGAGTGTTTCATAAAAGCTTTTCAGGCCATTCACTTATAAAGGTTGTTTGGTAGAACCATTAATAACAGCAAGTTCACGTCCGACTAAACAGTCCAAATTTACAACCTGTAACAATAGTGTCTCAGGGAGCTTCAGAGAGCTCCACTGTCTGCTGGGTAGGGCTGTGTAGTAAGTAAAGAAACTGAAGTCCAAAGTTGAATATTTTCCTTAAACAAATGTTTTTTAAATGTGGCTGTCACTCCCTGATGTAGTCAAGTGCATATTTGGTTGAGCATGCTCAGATTTAAACGGTTTACGGCAAACATGTCATACTCAATTAGGAAATTCATGAAATAATAAACTTTTCTCAATACAAACAATAACAGAAATGGAAGTCATTTAAAAAACGTTTAGCTAGCTATGATTGTTTGATTGCTAACGTTAGCTCCAAACACCATTTGTTGTATGCGATGCTAACTTGTAGCCAGCGGTGAACCGACTTGGTTAAGTAGGTCCATTACATTACTGGGTCGACATTACAAAATGCCTCGTTAGCCTGTGTGCTAGCTACTTGTCACAAAGTGCACATGCACAACTCAAATCTGCACATCGACTCACATCGGGGAGTTTACAACTCGTTCGGCTCAGTGAACATTAATGTAATTGGTTGGACCGAGCTATGTACAGAAGTAGACGGAATGACGTTGTTCTTTGTTTCGTCACAGAATGTTTGCGGCAGGTAGACGATGTTACGTAACACATTCTGATGGGTCCAGATATATTCGTAACACCGGAAAGTGTGTTTGAGTACCCACCAGGTCCACGGTACAGAGATTTCTTTACATAGTCCTGATTGTATTCTAAAGTTCCGCTGTAGTTGTGGCTGATCCTGGGCAATGGCCATCACAGAAAGAAGGGAAACAACCAAGACAACTAAAGCTAAACGAAAGAGAAAGACAACGTGTCACACTCGGGGGGGGCTTCCAACAGATGGAGACAATTTAACGATTTAAAAACCATCCCCTGAACGTCTATTTCATTCGAAAATAATGTTTTAGAGCTGGATGTGGTTGTGCGTAGTAGCCAACATAAATTATGCCCCTCTTCCATTTTTCCTCTTCCTTGTAGTCCATGCTTGTGTTGGCCTACTATTTTTATTTTCCCTTGCTGGCTGTACTTTTGTAACACGTCCTTGGGTTCACATAATCTTAATCTAGGTTATTACTATGTTGGTTGCTAGAACAACTTTGTTTAAGGGGAACTCTGTAGTTTTTAATTGTTTTACCTTAATCCATTACGAGGAGTCACTGAATGGTTGATGCCTTTTTTTGTCATCCCCCTAGTGCCTGTGAGCGGAAAAAAAAACCTGATACTTTTGGGTCGGCGAGCGAACGCGCTCAGCATCAGGAAGTATCGGGGGATGTCAGGTCCCGCCATGAAAACAACCGCTTAAACGGCCACTGAACAATACACCCCCATTCAGGAACCGGCTAACAAAGTGCAATGGAGTTTTTTACACTATCGCCATGGCTGAGCCGGCAAAAAGAAGCGAAAGCTCGGAAAGCGTTGTCCGGCCTGACGCCACATCTCTTTGCCATATGTTACTAAGTGTGGATCATTTGGGAGCGTTGATTGTCATACTGCCCCTACACGCCAATCAGTTATATAACCAGATTAGGCAGGATGTTATCACTCGCTGCCTCTCCATAAACAGTCTATTCAGGAGACCTAATACGTCTCATG